>NW_027509205.1:13410000-13550000 GCF_051911475.1 Siphateles boraxobius | reverse complement strand
CCGGCCGGCTCACCAGTATTCACCTCCTCTTTACCCCTCAAAGTAAGACACCTTCACATTTTGACTTATATTTGTACATACAAAACAAAAACAGCACAGTGATGAACAAGAAAAATTAACAATGGCATTTGATGTCAAAAAGGCTGCTGACCCTTGATCTACTCAAATGAAAGCTGAATGTTTTGATTTTGTGTTTGATTGGCAGGCCTTACCCCCATATCCTGTCTACTCCCGTGGCTCCTCCCATGTCAGCCTACACGGGCCAATCGCAGTTCAGTAGCATGCAGCAGTCGACAGTTTACACGCCCTACTCTCAAACTACTCCACCCTACAGCCTCTCTACCTATGGTAGATCCTTTACCAATGTTTACACGCTGATGGATGACATATATGCATGTTGTTTATTGTTTGTGGTTGTGTGATGATCATTATTTATAGTCTAGTATTTATTACAGATTATGTGAAAAGGCCTTTATTATCACTCCAGTTTGATTGACAGGTCTACTCTTTTGATCTTGAGCTACAGATTTGGGGGTGATGTTACCAGGCATAAAGACAGAAGGAGGGTTGTCACAAACCCAATCAACCCTCCAATCAGGGCTCAGCTACAGCCCTGGCTTTACCACCCCTCAGCCCGGACAGACAGCCTACTCACCCTATCAGATGCCAGGTGAATATGCATATTAGATACATATTTATGCAAGAGACTGTAACTGTATTAATAATGTTTCACAACCTCAAATACTGATTTGCTTTTATAAAATGGTCAATAAAGAAAAACTAAGGACACAAATTTCCAGTTGAAATCATTGTATTGAGCAAATTCATCCTACCATCCTTGTGCTAGAAGATACAGTTGTTATGTAACAAAAATAATGATTAGGTATAAAATAATCTAAGGATTTGCTTTGTGGATACACGCCACGTGGGTGCACACATATTTAAAGGAGCTAATGTAAAAATGTTGTCATTATTTACATTATAAATGTATTATTTACCCAAGGCACATAAAAGTAGACATTGTTGGAGAATCTTTATGCAGCTCTTGCTAAACAACTGGTTTATAGTGACCAGGAGCTGTCAAGATAAAAAAATAAAAACCAAATGATTGCATCTAGTTTAGATTTGATGCCTTTTGATTAGCTCTAACATATGTAACTAAATGTGACATACTATTTTGAATTCTCAACGTGATAATCAGGTTTTTTTTATCATTAACAAAAACTAAAATTATAGTTTTGAAATGAAGCTGAAATAATATTATATTAGACAAAAAACTTAAACTAAATGAAATCAATTTAATTTGAATCACTAAAATTACTGGAAAAATTACTGTAAATAAATAAAAGCTAAAATAAATTATATAAGAAAAACTGAATAAGAATGGAAAAAGCATATAACAAACTGACTAAATAATAAACTAAAATATAATTTAAAATACATTAAAATAAAAGCTAATTCAAAATATTCATAAAAACTATAAAAGTATATAAATAAATACATAAATAACACTGGTGATATTCTTAAAGAAAAAAAATGTGCTTTTGTGTACTTCAGAAAAAATAATGGGTTTGGAACAACGTGATAGTAATTAAGGACAGTGTTTTCTCTTATTATTTAACTATTTGGGTGTTTCACTTTTGTTGGGGTGTTTCACAAATTATTATTATTTTTTTATCTGTTAGTCAACATCACGAAACACATTTATTTTGACGTTGACTACACTGGATTTTCTCTCTCTCAGCAGGGTCAGGTTTCACAACCTCTCCTGGTCTCTACGCTTCCAACAACTCCAATCCAGGCAACTTCACACAACAGGTACAGCCACACGTGCACAGATGAACGCACACATACACCAATCATAACGTCAGAGTTCAGCAAAGGACCGACGGTCTTTTTTAAAACAGCCCAGGCCTCTGAAAACATGTCGCCATCTTTCATCTGAGAGAATTTATGCTTTTAGGACTTAAAGTTTCCTTAAACTTTTATGATTAAAAGTACTGCCAAAGAAAAGGACCCAACTACACTCAGACTCCCACTGATGAATTTAGCTGTGTAAACAAAGTGAGGTTCTGGCGATAGTTGAAATGAAGGAGTAAGCGGAATTAGGATGAAATGAGAGAGTGAAAGCAGTAGTGGAGTTTCGCTGAGAGCGTTTTACTGCAGCGTCCATGTTCTTGAGCGAGTGAGTCAGTGACAGTTTTAGAGTCATCTCCCGTAAGAGATCCTTCTGTGTCTGTGCATGTAAAACTCTTTCAAAGATACAAGAGAAGTGATAAAAGCTGGCCAGAAATCTGTGAGTTCCAGTCCTATTACTTTGTCTTTTTCTCTCTTTATTGTTCCCCTGATAAACTCCCTCTCTCTTTATTGTTCATTAATTTAAGAAGAACATAAAACCTATATTCTTTCCACATTTCGCTAAATTATAGGGGAGAGCGGGGCTAGTTGTCAGGGTTTATTTCTCAGGGTAGACTGACTGTATATTGGCTACAAAAAAGTTATTGAATATTTCCACCTTTATTGCTTAGGGTAAAAAAGAAAGTTTATTCATTGACCTTTTGTGACAACATACCCCAATAGTGGGCTTCAAACTCATCACACTAGTATTGGGTACGTTGTCACAATGAAACTTGCCATTAAACAGCCTATTAAAGGTTTTTCAGCGACATTTAAACATTCAAATAATCATAAAACAACTCATGAACTTATTTTAGAGTAGACAGCATATGTTTTGATGATTAAATCCTATACATTTTGAAACATGATTTCACCAACCTGAATTAAGAATACCCTGTATACTTTCCAGTCAGTTTTCAGGTTTGTAATTGATGAAAAGAAAAAGTATTATTGTATATATTTAAATTTTAAAATAACTTGTTTTATGCATTTAAATGTTTAGGGTTAACATCCATCTGTAATATATATATGTTTTTGTTTGTTTATAGCAGGAATATCCATCCTATACAACTTTTGGGCAGAATCAGTATGCTCAGTATTACTCCACCTCCTCCTACGGTTCCTACATGACATCTAACAGCTCATTGGACGGCACAGGTTCAGTCTCCACCTATCAGCTGCAAGACTCCACCCCCATCATCACAGGGCAAGCAGCTGACCTGAATCCAGGTAAACACAAATCAGTTTCAAGTTTTCTCTTTCACTTGAGCCAGTAAGCATCTGCAAACCAAACCCTAGCAACCTCTTAGCAATGGCTTGGCACCAATCCTAGCATCATGGCAGCAACTTTTGCACAGGCAGTTTTCTTCAGAAAGTGTAAAAATAAAATGTTACATCCTAAATTCTTGTCTGTTATTTGTCAAACTTGGGAAAATTGCCATTGTAGTTAAGGTTAATCATTCCAATAGAGCAGCAAATGACGCAGTTGAAAGTTAGAATGGATGTTAAAATGTTCTGTACAGGGCTTTTGGCACGAAGTTGTCGTGTACTGTAGTTGTTGATTATGTTAGATAGAGCGATGGTGATTGGGGGTTTTGTCCAGCAGGCCCAAAATTCAGTGGGGTCCTAGAGCTGCATTTCTCAGTGATTTAGCTTGGCTGCAGTTCAGCAGAGCTCATTACAGTAAACTTGCTCACACGCATACGCACACACACTATACTCTATCAGACGTGCCAGTTTTCCACTTTCATGACTCATGTAAAATGTGTGTTTTTCTTGAAATATCTAAAATAAAAAACAAACTTGAAAATGTACATATAGAAGCATTGCCATTTTAGATCTCCTGATTAAAATAAAATGCTGTGAGAGCAAATCCTTATCTTTATTTAAGCATTATCTGAATATAAAATCTAAGGTGGAATTTTCGTCAAAAAACTAAAAAAACTTTTATTAATAAAAGTTTTATTATTATTAACTTTTTGGTTATGGCACAAACATGCATATTTAAGCCAAGGACCAATCTTTTTAAAAGCTTTACCTCCGGTTTCACGGACAATGCTTAAGACTAGTCCCAGACTAAAATGCATGTTTGAGCTGTTTTAACTGAAAGCTACATGTCAGTGTCATTGTTTTGTCTCAAGATGCACACCAGTAATGTTTTTTTCTAAGGCACCTTTATAAAAGCTACTGCCCTAATTGAACTATCCAAGCCCTGTCTATAAAACCAGGCCTTAATCCATCTCATAAATGTTTCTTGGTTATCCATGTGCAGCTGAGTTTGAGGATGGGCAGAGCCCATCCACACCTATCAAAGAGATGGAGGACCGGGCGTGCCGAGGGGGCGGGGCTAAAGCAAGAGGGCGGGGCAGAAAGAACAACCCCTCCCCACCACCTGACAGTGATCTTGAGGTATGTTCAGATAGAAAGATGGATGCATGGATACAAACCTCATAAATGTACATACAGTTGAAGCAGATGCTTAAATCATCTAATGTAAATTTACTCTCTCACTACCTAATCCTTGTGTCATCACTGTTTGTTTACTGAGATCAAACATGTTTTTACAGAGGGTGTTTGTTTGGGATCTGGATGAGACAATCATTGTGTTTCACTCACTCCTCACAGGCTCCTATGCACAGAAATATGGCAAGGTGAGAGCAAACACACGTACTATGCACACATTAAACACACGCCTCCCTCCACTATAGTAATAGTAAGTGTCCTCCTGCGATTCCTGATTATTCTTAGTAAGCTGACAATGTGTAAGTTCGTGTCAGTGATCTGATAGCAATAAATAGTTAAAGCAAAACCGACCAGCACACAGAGTTCTGCCTCGGTTGTCTTATATTACTGGGTTTTTATAATGAGTCGACTTCTCCTAATTATCAACATTTATATGTGCCTGTAAATGAGCTGATTGTTTTTTTTTTTCTTGCTCTATAAAGCTACCTCATACACTGAATTAGTATTTTCTTGTAAAATGTACCCCAATAAGCTTTATTTACAATTTTGAAAGATGCTTTTTTACATTTTATGTCTCCAGAATGCAGTGGTAAAATTTGAATCTTGACCCTATATTTTGACTCCCTCAACTGTGCGCTTCTGTCATAAGCAGAGCGCAGAGGATCACAGAGTAATTAGATTTAGCACTGTGACGGCCGGACTCAAGGAGTGTGAAGCGTCAGACTTCTTGTGGCACCTTTCCTCACTTCTTGTCGTTCAGTTGGTGAGAGACATAGAGACAGCTGCGGCTATTCACGGCTCTGGGGCTATTTCTGCAGGCTCTGTGACGATGAAAACCCTCCGTTCTTGGGCACTCCCATCAGAGACATTGCACATGCTGTCACGCTCAAGCGCCAGCACACAAGCACACACCGATCTATGAGTTAATCGCTGCAAAGATTGTGAAATTACCAAACCTCAGAGTTCAAAAGTGGGAAAAGCAGCTCTACGCCAGTATTTCTTGAATTGTTTATTTTGACTGAAAAAAAAAATCACCTCAATTATTTTTGAACGTATGCTTAGATTAAGTTTAAACATTTTCAAACAGTTGAATCATCATTTCCAATCTCTGTCAGTTTTGCCATTAACTTTGTGTGTGTGCTTTTCTATTCTCGTTCACTGTCTCAGCCAATCACCTCTGAGCCAACAAACTCCATCACATATGATGATTTTTACAGCTGGGTGCCCTCCCCCTCTCTCTTTCTTTCACTGTGTGTGTGTGTGTAGTTTGAAGGGTGAGAGTGTCTGATGTTCTGAGACAAGTGTAGAATCTGTCATCATTTGATGGAAATGGGGAACATTATATTCAACAAGCAAAATTCACGTGTAATTTGTTGATATTGAGCCAAAACTGCAGAATTAGTGGCTATGAAACCTGCACTCTTAAAAACTGATTTTATTGGTATTCCTCCAACAATCTGGTTAGCATTTGTTCTGTTTTTATAGATAATTTCAGTAATATAGTTTTTTTTAATATATCAATGTTATATTTTGTATAAATATACTTGAAAAAAAATCATATATCTGGAAAAAAACATAATGATGTTTTTTTGATAGACTTGCATTGTTTTTTTTTTTTCTCCCAAAATCGGAATGCATTATGAGGGTTAAAATTAAGTTATTAAAATTATTATTCAATTATTATTTCTTCTCTCATTGACTTCAAAATGTAACTGGCAGCAATTATGTCATTGTCATTTTTGCATACTGAATTGCGTTTGGTCCTCCGTCTTACATCTATTTGCATATTAATTCAAACTTATATATATTTTATATATTTAAACTTTAATATATTTAATCATTTACAGTTATAGCTGCCTTTACACTGACAATCGCTCAATTTGCCATTTTGATGAGATGAGCGTGTTGCAGTGCATTCTCGGATAGCTTTCTCTACAATACATTCAAAGCTGCCTTCAATTTTGACAAAAAAAGTACTTTAAAATGTTTCATAATAAATTCGTTTTCCTTTTTGAACAGCCTTTGCATCAGGAGTATGTAAACTCCTGATGCAATTTCCAAAACTCCTGACTCCTTCAAAATTTCCAAAAAACAAGGGACGCACACCGAGTGTCCCGACAACAGCAAAACCGCTCCAATGAAAATTGTCTATTACTTTAATTAAGCTAATAACTATGTTATTGCTGCTGCTGCCGTTGATGATGATGATGAGGAGTTATCAAGTAAAAATATCCTAATAATTAATATTTAAATTCTCAGGACCCTCCTCTGGCTGTAACTCTTGGTTTAAGGATGGAGGAGATGATCTTCAATCTTGCTGATACACATTTATTTTTTAATGATTTAGAGGTAAGTAAACTCCTTTCCCTTTGTCTGACTTGTTTTATCATTTTTCTTTCAATCAGAGTGTTTGTAACTCTGTGGCCCCCTGCTGGTTAACTGTAGTAACCACACTATGTGTTTGAATAGGAGTGTGACCAGGTGCACATTGATGACGCCTCTTCAGATGATAATGGACAGGACCTCGGGTGAGTTTAACGGCATTATAATTTAATTGCTATAACAGTATTTAAATGGAAATTATAGTTTAATTAAACCGTGTTTAAATTGATTTCAAACTATTCTGACTTTTAAAGACACCTATTACTTATTCAATGCCGCTGTCAGAATATGCCCTTAAATTTGACTGAATATGTATTTTACTTGTACGTAAAACAAGACTGTTATTGTTATTATCAACAGTACTTACAGTTTTGCCACTGATGGCTTCCATGCAGCTGCAACAAGCGCAAGTCTCTGCCTAGCAACAGGTGTTAGGGGCGGAGTCGACTGGATGAGGAAGTTAGCCTTCCGATACAGAAGAGTCAAGGAGATGTACTGCACCTACAAAAACAATGTGGGAGGTGAGATTTGATTACAGGTACAAATATCTTTAAAGTCATTTCTACAGGATTAATTCTACATTTCGATAGCAGTGCTATTTTCGTATTATTTATATAATATTATAGTATTTATTAATATTTTGTATTGTCTTTTATTTTCATATTTTCTGTTTTAATTTTAGTTTGCATGTTAGTAATTTTGTTGTTCTATTATCATTTTTATTCATTTTTAACAAATGATTTTACTTTATTTTCAGTTATTTATCTAATATTTTGTTTTATTTAAGCTTTCAATTAACGAAAATGTTTTTTTTTATATTTTTGATTTTAGTTAACAATAACATCACTGCTCCAAATGTACCAATGGATCACACAGTTTAACTTAAAGTATTCAGCATTATGAATAATAATTCAAGCATTCGGGTAATGGCTTTTCTACCATTGTGGAATCCCACAATGCAACATCATCTGATTTTTTAAGTTGTGACAGAAAATGACCAGACCTGCACTGATTTCATCGTCAGATTCTAAATATAGTATGTTCTGACATAGTATTAACAAAATGCTATTAAATGTAGTAATATCTTGTTGATTTTTTTTAAAGTTAAGTTTTGATAATTTAATGGTTAAGCATTCAAATCTTAACCCTAATGGTTAATTCATGAACGATCTGCATTGCACCCATTATTAACTCCAGGTTTCTCCCATATATATCATGCCATAAAACACGCACTAGTTATGAATGTGTGGTTTTGTTCATGATCTTTTTTAGGGTTGCTGGGGCCGGCTAAGAGAGAGGCGTGGCTCCAGCTGAGGGCAGAGGTTGAGGCTCTCACGGACTCATGGCTGACCACTGCGCTCAAGTCCCTGTCAATCATCAGCTCCAGGTCTGTCTCTTCAGCATCATCAGCCTCTACCATTAAGGACTAAAGCTTACGCAGCAAAAAAAAACAATCTCTCTCTCTCACATGCACACACAGGAGTAACTGTGTCAACGTCTTGGTGACAACGACACAGTTAATACCTGCGCTCGCTAAGGTGCTGTTGTATAGCCTGGGCTCTGTGTTTCCTGTTGAAAACATTTACAGCGCAACCAAAATAGGTGAGTTCTGTTACACAGGTCCATACAGCAGACTTCACCTTGGGTTCATCATGTTTTATTTCCATACTCTTTTTCTGCAGTCAGGGGTAAAGTAGAGTTCAGTGTGTGTGTGTGTGTGTGTGTGTGTGTGTGTGTGTGTGTGTGTGTGTGTGTGTGTGTGTGTGTGTGTTTGTGGAACATGCTTTGGCTCGCATTAAATCATAAATCAAAACAGGGGTGACCTGGTCATAGCATTCCCATTCACTCTCTGTCTATTCATGTGGAATTGATTCTGATTAGCGGATCTCTCATCATCTGCCAGCGTTAAGTTCTTCTTTCGTTCCGCTTCTTCATAAACAGCCGTCTTCATTCACAGTGGGTTTATTCCAATCTCTATTCTGAAACAGCCTATTTGAGCTGATATGTTGCTTCCGGTGATTGTGATTCCTGTGTAAATACAGATACAGCGGCTTTTCCTTTCTTATTTTAAATCTGAACTCTGAAAAATCTGCTATTGGTTTCTTAAATAATTCCATGACTAATTACTAAAGCTAAAATATATTCAAATTAATTTAATTTAAATAAAGAAAAGGACAGTATCAGTTCGATTTAATTTAAATGTTATTTGTACTGTTTTCTCTCTTTAATTTAAAATGTAATTTGTACCAATTTTACCAATGTAAAATGTGTATATATATATATATATATATATATATATATTTTTTTTTTATATATATTTATATATATTGTGTGTGTATATATATAAAGCTTTTTATTACTATTATTATTTTATTATTATACTTTTTATTTTAAAAACCATAAAATAAAATCCAAATGTTATTTGTACATTTTTTTGATTTATTTTTATGTTGCCACTACAAAATTTAATTTATTCTAAATGTTATATAAATTATCTAAATGTCTATATAAATTTATATATAAATCTAAATGTTTTTGTACTTTTTAAAAAAAACATCAATAAAATTAAATTTAAATGTTATTTGTAAATTTTTTTGCTTTCTTTTTATGTTGACATTACACAATTTAAGTTAATAACACCAACATGCAAAATACCAAAAGCTGTGCTGTTGACCCAAAGCCTGATTCTGCACAATTACAAATCTCATGCTCACTGTCATGGTTAACCGTAAGAACAAAATGTTTGTGAAGTCAGGGTTTGTCTGTGTGCAAGAGGGACTGTTGGTTTGAATCCATGCAGCTTTTTTTTTTCTTCAAATGGGAAAAAAGACTCTCTTTTTCTTTCTGCTCTCAAATAATCAGGTAGTCTAATGCAGCTGGCTCTGTTCCGAGTGTGTGCTTGTTAGTGTGTGATAAGTCTATGCCTTGTTTCCGCAGGTAAAGAGAGCTGTTTTGAACGTATAGTATCCAGGTTTGGCACTAACATAACGTATGTTGTGATTGGCGATGGGCGCGATGAGGAGCATGCAGCCAGCCAGGTAAAATCTCACCTCTGACCCCAAGCCTCTGACCTCTCACCTTGTTTATGTTGCAGGCAAAGAGAGTTGCTTTGAGCGCGTAATGCAGAGGTTTGGCAGGAAGGTAGTGTATGTTGTAATTGGGGATGGTGTGGAAGAGGAGCAGGCCGCTGCCAAGGTAACGACCCCCAGGTGAACCAGAAGCAGTGTGTGACTTCTCAGATTGGACTTCCTGCCTGTGTGTGCTGTAGAGCTTTAGATGAAACTGATCGGCAGCTTGCGTGCTTCATTTATTTCCTCGTCTGTAGTCATCCGCCTCTAATGTGGATGTCAGTAGCGGTTGCTTTTTTCCTCTTATCATCTGAGACTAGCTTTTCTTTCTCAGATCCCAAGCGATCTAGAACAGAGCTATTCAACTGAGGGTTCTCTAAGTTCCCAGGCATCTAATCGCATCTCATAGGACACCAGTATTAACTCTGTCAGAGATTAAATTCTGATTGTGTAGATAATCTGCTGATGTGCTGAACCTAAAGACCCAGTTGAATACTTTTGTTCTAGGAAACTACTGTGCAGCATTTCTAAACAAAGTTTGTGCAATTATGTACGTTTTAAAGTACACTATACTGTTCAAAAGTTTGGAGTTTGAAAGGTTTTTTTTTTTTTAGCAAGGATGCATTAATTTGATCAAAAGTGACAGTAAAGGTTACAAATATTTTGTTTTATTTCAAATAGATACTGTTCTTTTGAACTTATTCATAAAAAACCCATGAAAAAACAATTTACTTTCCACAGAAATATTAAACAGAACAACCGTTTTCAACATTGATAAGAAATGTTTCTTGATCACCAAATATCAGAATGATTTGGATCATGTGACGCCGAAGACTGGAGTAATGATGCTGAAAATTTAGCATTACCATCACAGAAATAAATAAATTGTAAAATATATTAAAATAGAATACAGTTATTTTAAATTGCAATAATATATTTAACAATATTACTGTATTTACTGTATTTTGATCAAATAAATGTAGTCTTGGTGAGCATAAGAGACTTCTTTCAAAAACATTACAAAATCTTACGGACCCCAAACTTTTGAACCATAGATTCAAGATTTTTTGCGAAAAGGATGTTTCTGTTTCGCAAGTCTTTAGGTTGCTAGGGTGAAGGATTTGTAAAGGGTTTATTTAAAATTTCTAAATCAATTTAGTTAATAGTAAAAATGGTAAAGTTTATTATATTAAATGAATAATATATTCAATGCATATGAATAATATTTAGATTGTACTGAAAGCACTTTACAATAAGGTTCAATTTGTTAACATTAATAAATTATTAGTATAATTAACTCTTTCCCTGCCAGTGTTTTTGAAAAAAGTTGCCAGCCACCGCCAGCATTTTTGACCATTTTTACAAACGTTTCACGGCCCCCAGAATATTTTGTTGTATAAACATCTGAACATGCAAAAAAAAAATCAAAAGAAAGAACAGACCCTCTGCTTTTAAACAAAACAAACAGAAAAAACGTTTTATTCTAGCTTCATGCATTATTTTTTTATCGACACTTTAATGTGAGTATGTTTCATTAGAAAGCAACATTTTGAGTAAAAAGCTGAGAAAATGGCGTTTTTGTCAAAAACTACGTCTGGATCGGATTCACAACAATGTTGAAAACAGAAGGATTAGATCGAGTCCATCAACACCCCCAAAGCTTCACATTTCTAACCACTTCCTGGGTCGATATTTCATTCGGAAGTTTTCATTTCATTCGGCAGTATGCTGTTTAATGTTGATGATCGCATTATTACACATAGACATAATAAATACATTATATAAATACATTCATCCTCATGGCTCCTTTAAGGAAACGAACGATGAGGTCGTTCGTCCGCAGTGACTGGCCAGCCACAGGAGCATGGTAAGGTGCTATGGCTGCCACATACACTTTGAGCTTGAATGGGGAGCGACCCGCATCCAGAAGCTCTTGTAGGAAGGAGAGTACGACTTACATGACTGGGGCTCGAGGTCCCTAGCTGTGCACCAGCTGGTGAATACTGACCACTTCAGAGCATAGAGGCACCTGGTAGACAGTGCTCTCGCCTCAGTGATGGTTTTCAAGACCTTTTCTGGGAGGTCCCAGGATACCCGTTGAGGGGCCACAGATGGAGGGCCCATAAGTCGGGGCGAGGGTGCCAAGTCGTCCCGTTCGCCTGCGAGATCCCTCCTCACTGGCACCGGCGAGGGAACAATGTCCATCATCTGCACCAGCTCCGGAAACCTGGGCTTTCCAGAGGGGGTTACTAAGAGGACTGGGCATCCGCTTTCTTTGATCTGTCTGATGACCTGAGGGATCATAGAGACTGGCTGGAATGCATATAGAGGGCGTCTGGGCCAGGAATGGGCCAGCTTGTCCCTGTTCGTCGTAAAAAACGTTGCGCAATGTGTGTTGCTTTCCGAGGCGAAGAGGTCGACCTCTACCTTGCCGAATACACTCCATATCAGACGAATCGTCTGTGGGTTGAGAGACTACTTGTCTGGGGGAGTGTTGTCTCGAGATAGCATTTCCGCACCCAATTTTTGGACACTCGGGACATGAGTAGCCCTCAGAGAGCGCAGGTTGGCTTGTGCCCAAAGGAGGAGTTTTCTGACCATGACATACAGGTTGCCCGATCTGATGCCGCCCTAACAATTTATATAGGACACCACTGACACATTGTCCGTGCGGACTAAGACGTAGTGTCCTCTCAAACTGCTCTCATTTCCAGGCAGTTGATATGTAAGCTCTTCTCCGGGCTCAACCAGAGGCCAGAGACAGGCTTGCCTTCGCACAGCGCCCCCCCAACCTTGGTTGGAGGCGTCTGTGAAGATTACCTTCCTCCTGGAGGCCACACCCATGGTCACGCCCGACTGGTGCCAGTTTTGGGCTTTCCAGGGGACCAGAGCTCTTATGCAGCGCGGGTTCACCGTAACGTGCAGGCGTCCTGACCGTCACACATGGGCTGGGACACGGCACTTTAGCCAGTGCTTAAGGGGGCACATTTGCAGTAATCCCAGCTGGAGTACTGACGATGCTGCGGCCATGAGACCGAGAAGCCTCTGAAACCTCCTGAGGGGTGTGCCCGCACCTACCCTGAAGGAGGCTATCAGCTGTTGGATAGAGAGAACGCGCTCTGGTGTGATCCGAGCTCTCATTGGTGTTGAGTCGATAACTGTGCCCAGAAAGGTTACGTTCTGGCTAGGTAACAGTTTGCTCTTGGGAAAATTGATTCTGAGCCCCAGGCATTCAAAATGGCTGAGGAGCATGGATCTGTGTGTCAATAATTCGGTCTTTGACTGAGCCATAATGAGCCTGTCGTCGAGATAGTTCAGCACTCGCACTCCCTGTTGCCTGAGGGGAGAAAGCGCTGCGTCCATGCACTTCGTAAATGTCCGGGGTGCCAGGGACAGACCGAACGGTTGAACCGTGTATTGATAAACCTGCCCCTTGAAGGCGAATCTCAAGAATGGCCTGTGATTGGGCGTTTTCTGAATATGAAAGTAAGCGTCTTTCAAATCCACCGTAAAAAAACAATCCGCCGGGCGAACCTGCGTGAGGATTTGTTTGGTAGTTATCATTCTGAATGGCCATCTCATGAGCGCTTTGTTCAGATGTCTCAGCTCTAAAATGGGGCGGGTACCACCGTCCTTTTTTGGTACAAGGAAGTAGCTACTGTAAAACCCTGATCGGCTCAGCGTGGGGGGGACTAATTCTATCGCCCCTTTTGCTTGCAGAATTTGTACTTTGGTGCGAAGCACGTGAGCCGCGTTGCTTTTCACAGATGTCTCGATGACCGCCTGAAATTGCGGGGGTCTGCGAGCGAATTGGAGCGAGTATAATGTTCAAAACCCAGTTCGACACTTCGGGGATGGCTTGACAGGCCTCTGCCCTTGTGGCTAGGGTTTGAATGAAACATGGGGCTGGGCCACATAGCATAAGGGGACCTAATACCCTTGTGTTTTGTGCACATATTCTCCATGGGGCTGGCTTGACAGGCCTTGGCCCGGTTGGACAGAGATAGAGTGACAACTGGGGGAGGGCCGTCTAGAGAAGGGGGACCGGTTACCCGGGTGTTGTGTGTTTGAAACACACTCTTTTTGTGCTTTACTTGGGTCGCTGTAAAAACACCATTTGTTTGCAGCGCAACGGGCCCATTGACTACAATAGGAAAATCCCCAGCCACCTGTGCTAAACAGGGAGCAAGGAGATTTAGATGAGCTCTTTTCGAGGGCGGTCCGGCCAGAGCGAGTCTCAGACCCTCTCTCTTTCCTCCTCCTGTTGCTATAGCCATAAGCCACGCCCATTCTGGCGGGCTCTGACGTGCTCTGGCACAAAGTCATCTGATTGGTTTGCGCTTCAGAGGATTGCAGGATGTGCAGTTGCCGCAGCACAGCCAATGGGCGAGCTAGACGCTCTGCTGCGTTCGCTGTGCAGCTGCACTGCATTTTAAAATAGGCTTCAATATTTCTCGAGGAAAGGAGTTTCCCCACTGCGTATTAGCTACGCAAGTGACCGTTCTCAAAAGGGAACAAATGTTCTCTGTCAGAAGGTGTCCTAGCACCCCCTACTGTATAACAGTGGAAAGCCGGAAATGTCCGTCAATGGCGGGGAAAGAGTTCAAATGAACTTTTAACTAGATTAATAAATAATGTAAAATACTGTTAATTAAAAATAATATACAATATCAATAAAATGAGCCTTTGTGTAAAGTGTTACACAACACTTTTTAAGCCATCTAATACAAATGTTTGTAAATGCTTCACTAAACTCTTTATAAACCCTCTGTAGATAGTTGTGGACTAAATAATGTATCAGAGACTGTTGTTATTACTAATTTTTTCTATATGTGGCCTGGTTGATTGATCTCTCGCGGTTTCAGGAATGAAGAGAACTGTTGTGAACTATAACCAACTTTAAGAATAGACCCAATCTTACTGGCTGACTCTGTAAATTAATGTTCAGCAAAGATATTCCTTATCATTCTTCTCAAACTCAAACTCACAGTCTGTTTGTCCCCACAGCACAACATGCCCTTCTGGCGGATATCCAGCCACTCTGACCTGCTTGCCCTCCATCAAGCACTGGAGTTCGAGTACCTGTAACACTCGACACCTGTATCATAGGCCTTTTTTGTACAACTATTTAAGAACAAGAGTACACTGCAATCTCTTTTTATGTTGTTGTTGTTGTTGTCTTTTTGATTTTTTTTAAGAAAACTCTGGCTTTTAAGATAATTCTGCACTGTCTTAAGAAGACTAGGACAGACTAGTATGAGGGAAAATGGGATTATAATGGTCAAACCAGGCTTGTAAAGAGCTTACTAAGGTCTTACGTCACACACACTGCATTTCATGTCTGAATGAGGTGAGTTCTTCTAGGGTTGAGGTGAACCCTTGAAAATGCATATATCCACACTCATTTACAGGAGCTTTATCTTTGTCTGCACTGTAGACTTCATCTCCACTTAAACAACAAGCGCTGTACTCTAACAAGGAGCATTTAGAATAGACACACAACTCATGTAAATTATTTTACAGGAACTAGATTAAACACTAAAGGACGCTGTGTTTTCACATGGTATCGTTTTGATTTTGTCTGGGTTTTTTTGTAAGTTTTTGACAAAAAAAAGTCTGTGTATAATTTGTTGTGCCTTATAAGATGTTTTGTGTGTCAGTTTTTATTTTGAGAATGTATGTAGATAAACGAAAAATGTAAACATTTGAGATTTTCTTGAGTTCTCTATTTTCTAAATGTTAAAAAAACATTTAATCTGCTGTCAATACTGGTGCCTCTGAAGGAAAGACATTAACAATCCGAAGATTTTTTTTTTTTTATGTGAGGAAACGCTCATTTGTATTTTGATTCAAATCATGACAGATGGAAAGAAAAGGAAAATAAAAGTCAAGCATCAGAAAAAAAATCTTTTAAAGCTTTAATAGGTTTGGCTAATTTTTATTTGTTTTAACTAGAATTTTGCTGTAGTTTCATCTTGATGTAACACTGTTTGCATAGTGCTGAGGTTTCTTATTCAGGTAATGCAAGTCCCAACTACACTATTTTTCAATGTAATTAAAAAAAGCTTTTCAAAAGCATGTTCACTTTAACTGAATGACAGACATTCATACAATTTTAAAGCCATGCAATTTGGAAATTTATTTTTTGTTATAGGTTGAAGTAATCCTTTTAGGAGCATGCAGTTTTAAATACTACAATTGCACAAAGCGTCACAAGAGATGGCGATAATGCATGAATTATAACCACAGTCAGGATTTTCCCTGTTTTATTGCTCTTAGGGCATGAAAAACAGTTTTTTTTTTACACATTTCAGAGATTTTCAGATGTCCTCTTGATAGGAACGGAAGAGATACTGTATTAAACAAAACAGTAAAAACACAGTATACTGTATTAAACCAATTAATAAAATGGTATAAAATCATGTGAAAACTATAAAATATATTGTAGTATATATATATAATACAACTTCAATTATTTCAAATGCAGTTGAGTTTGTTTCCGTTCAACCAGCAAAGAACTTCATACGAGTTGAACGTCACATGTCTTTGAATTCGGCACATGAGTGGCTCCATCAAAATCTCTACAACCGGTGAAGGTACAACTCTATGGGAACCCAACTTATTAACTGATAATTCTGATTATGTTCAAAATAGACTAATTTAGCTAAGCTCTTAGAAACCGTTATAAATTTACATTGCTATTTTTTTCAGTCTGAACCTCAATAGATTAATCAGGGGTTTTCAAATCTCATCTAAAATGCTCAGTGTTGGGGGTAAAGTATTGCAAGTAACGTTTTATGTGATCAAATTAACATTACATACAAGGGCCCTTTAATAGCTGTAGTACATAATTGTTTTAGCCTCAATTCTAATGTTCTGTGGACCAAATGCAATAATTGGATGACTTTAAGATCCTGAGACTACCACATAAGAGAAGTACATTTTTTACTGTTTAGGCCACTTCTATCATTGATTGCTATCAGGCCAACCAGTATAAATATGTCTGAAAAACATTGCCAACCCTAGCTTTAACACTCCACAAGAACCAGAAGCCCTGACTTTATTTTAGTTTCACTCGGTTTACTCCTACAAACAAGAGGTTTCTAGATATACCCCATATTTTTGAATTCAGTTCATTTGCATGATGTTACAATTCCCATGTCATTTAAAGAACACCAAAAGCAACATTTCGTTTCCAAAAGATATTTTATTTGGCGCCTTATTTCTTGGATTTGAAGTACTCCTCAATGACGTCCTTAGCCTGAGACTCTTTGCCGTAGTCCTGCAGATGGACACGTAAAAACATTAGATACTTTAAATAAACCTTTTAACACATCAAATCCATGCAATAAATAGAAGTAAACAAAATATAAATCTTCCAGTTATCCAGTAAATTAAGCACTTGTTGCCCTTCTAGGGACCTCGAGAGTCAAAACAGGACCATGAGGCTCGTGTTCAGGCGTTCAATCTTGCCAAGACATAATAATAAAAACAGACACGGGGCACAGAGAGCCAGCATCTGGACTCGACCTGGCTTAAACACCCAACTTACATAATGCATCATTTTAGATTAAGGAAATAACGGATTCTGGATACGAACCTTGATGACTACACAGCTGCAGCCCACCACCTTGCGGGGTTTGCCCTCTCTGTCGATCTTGCATAAACCGACCCACTCACCGAGCTTCTTATTGTCATCAACCTATGGAAGAGGACAAGGAGACGGTTATATTTTGCAACTACACACCTTAAGCAGCAATTCAGGCATTTTGATTCACATCAGGCTTGTGAGAAACTAGATCAACATTTTCTGAAGGGAAACATGAGTGATGCCTGCCACAAGAATAGGCTTTAGTTAATTGCAACAGTTATTAGGATGTTCTGGGTGGTCCAATTCAAAAGAGCCCAAATGCCAGAGCTCAGTTCTCACTTTCAATGCAAGCGTATGGGGTTTCTTTGCAAATTATATAGACCACCAGGACATTGAGTTTCAATCCTGGAGACCTACAAAACTGTATATTTTGAATGTCTCTTAGCTGATACATGCAATTCAGTTTACAGATGGCTCTCCTAATGTGATGATCTGAATCACGCGTGTTAAAGTCGCCCTGTAGTCAATTTTATTCCTAAATGTCTTCATCCCTTAAAATAGCTTGAATGTAACTACACCATTGCCTTATTTTGTATACGCGGTCTATGAATATGTAAATTATCCCAACCTCCACTCACACCAGCTCAGAGATCCACACGTTGACAGGCTTGAGGTCTTTGGTTCACAGCAGTTTTAAGGAGAAAATACTCAGCAATGGTGTTGACTTATGAATTTGTACATGGTTTGACTTAAAAGCATATTAAAAACACCACATAGACAAACATTAAAAGCTTGATTTTCACTATTTTAAATAAATAAAATAACTTTCAAAATGTGTAGTTCTGCAAATCCCCAGGATTGAGAACCACTGGGCAAGGAAACAAATTTTAAAGCCCATTTATAGGCAACTTCTGCACCGAAATCACGTTGTAGACTGCAGCACTACAGCGTACCCTGACGTGCACCTCTCCAAAAAAAATGTAACCGTGTCAATTCTACGCGGACCCTAAGCGCTGTGATTGGTCTGCTGCAATGACGCAGAAGTAGAAATTAAAACCAACGCGTAGTCTAGAGCGTTGGCTCTGGCGTAGGTCCGACGCAGAAGTATAAATCAGGCTTTAGTCCAACTCAAGTAGCAGTTCAATTTGATAAAATCATTTGCAATAAGGACTTTTAGTGATACGTGTTAATACTTAAATTCTGACTCGATTAATAAGCAATAATAATAATGCATCAAGCTATTCTTGTAGTGTTCCCACCTTGATGAGGTTGATTTGATGCTCAGCACAGAGAGCCTCCACCAGCTTGACATACATGGGCTCGTCACAGTTTGCTGCCAGGACGCAAAGATGAGCCTGGCGCCTGTGAAATGAACAAAGAAAGATCATGATGACCCTTCAATCCCCTCCAACAGGTATGAATGCCACGTCAACAGTATCTCAGACAGAAATTGGGTAACGAATGGCAGTTGTCCTCAGAGACTTCAGAAGAGGGAGCCAAATTATCATCATAGATACAAAGCAACATCTTAAAGATTTTAATAAGTTACTTCATACTTGTCGAGGGCCTTGGCGGCCTCACGAATACCGCGGGCCAGACCGTCATGGATGAGTGCGGTCTTCAGCACTTCAGGCAGAGCGGTGTTGACATCCATCACACCTCCGGCACTGATGCTGTGAAACATATACAAAATATTGTTATGGTGTAAAAGAGTCAGGCATGTGCACGCGAGTGTTTCAGGACCTGCGGCTTCTCAGAATGATGTCTCACTCATAATTAGAGTGAAGGGGTATCCGACTAAAGACTGAAAGTTCATCATAGCCGAGGTCACCCTATAAAGTTACTACTAGTAAGTCATTTAACACAGGGACCAACATGGAGTTGATTTAGAGGTTACACGTGTGTGTCAAACACATATAGATACACACACGCATACAAACAGACATTTAGTGTGGCACAAAAAATGCATTTAGATATAAGAGGGCCAATATTGACTGTTTAATGAAAGTGAATTGGACTAAAGTTATTCCGTTAAAAATGTATATTAAGCCAATACTCGCACAAACTAAATCAATGCTTAAAAATAATAATTTACAAACGTCACGTGTGGAGTTACAGGCAACAGCGTCTGATCACCGTTTACTTTCATTGTACTACGCAGCCCATTCTGTTCTCATTAAGTTACTCAACAGGAAAGAAGTCACACGGCTTAACATGAAAGCCATTAAAAACTAAGTTTAACAGTCACATGTATTCAATATATTTTCTCTATAAAAATTGAATTGCATACTTGAAGTGTGGATGCATCATTACTAAATATCACTCACCCTTCCTCGGCCATTGTAGATTAGCGATGGATGAAAGGATATATTTCTGAAATAAAGGCATGATACAATCGATATATTAATATCCACTCCTTCCGATACATTTTTGATCACTTTAAAGACAGGATGTCAAATATTTAAGACCGATTCTGTCAGAGATTACAAAAGCTCGCCCTACCTTCCCTCTGACTGCGGGTAAAGAGGACGTCATAACGTCGCCAACATTGTTTTAAACGCAAAAGGCCCCGACGGTGTCCATCTCACTGCCTGCATGGAGAGCCATGCTGAACTCTTTTGGTTGCTTTCAGGCTATAGTTAGCTTGTTCTGTTTCAGAATTGTTGTGTTAATTTTTTTTATTTAGAAAATATGTCAATCAATATCATTGAACGCCATTTTAATACTTCTTGAATGTTCGCTTAATCCAAAACGATGGCATAGACAGTAGACACCTTAATCCACCACTAGGGTGCGTTATGTACACGGTAATACATACGCGCCTCAATATTTTTATTTTTTTATATGTATGCTATATATTTATATTAGTATATGTGTTCACTTAAACACACTTAAAATGTATACATTTTCTAGACCTCTGAGCCATTTTTTTCAACTGCTTCAGTTCCAACTAGTGTCTGGAAGATTTTAATACATGTGGTAAGTGCATGGGTAAGTGACCACGTAATTTACTTGTTGGGCGCACTGTCATTAATGTACTGTGTAATCTCGGTGGAGAAAAAAAGAGAGAATAATCCCCTCATGCAAGTTTAGGCATGCAACACTAATATATTTTATGGTGTGTGTGTGTGTGTGGAAGAAGTTCTTGTGGTAGGTGGGGCTGTCAGGTAAACTGTCATAACTTGCTTTCCTGGTCCTTGACTTGAGTTGGCTGAGTTTACTGTCTTCAAACGTTCACACAGCTTACTGAAATACTTCAGCAGCCACTTTTATTTTCAACAAACCTTTTGAATTTATCATTTTTAAAAGATGTCCGTCACGGTGTATTTCAGCAGTGTGAGTGGCTCTAGAGAGGTGTGTATCTGTATTTGTATTTGTTACTTCTCTGACTAGCATTTAATACTCGCTGTTTGAAACTAATCTTGCTGAATGATGACATGAACTTCACTGTTTTATGTGTACTCACTTGTTTCGTATTATTTTACCTGCTAGACAGTCGTTATGTCAAATGACATCTGTGAAGAACTTATCTCTACAGTGATACAAATGTGTCCTCTGGATGATGTGAAGCCTTTGTATGTGTGTGCGTATGTTGAAGGATAAAACATTTCATAGGAGCTGAAGAACATGAAGATTTGAAGTAGGCTAAATGACAGATAATTGGGGATAGTTCATTTCTCGTCACATGTCTTAAGAAAGTGTGTTGTCAGAGGTACATTGTTTTCCATCTGTTTCTTCAGGTAAAGCAACATCAGTCTGAGATTTTCCAGTTCCTGGATTCCAAGAAGATCAAGTACCGTACTTTGGACGTCACATCAAGCACTGACGTGAAGGACGAGATGAGGAAGAAAGTGGGAAACCCCTCAGCGATGCCCCCTCAGGTCTTTAATGGGGACAAATACTGTGGGGTGAGTCTCATTTTGCTATCTTGTTTTTGATACTGGCCTGTATATCAAGGGACAGAAAGTACTCTCTATTTTAACTGAATCAAACCAACCTCGAGGGAAATGGTCAATTGATTTGATTTTATGACAAGCTTTAGACGGTCACCACACTTCAGCACACATCTGCTACACTTTTACAGAAGCGATTTCTTTTAAACAGTCTGAACCAATTTATCATTATTTGTTATTTCTTATAGTTTGCAGAAGTGTTATATTAGACCTTCATTGCTATGTTATCTTTAAAAATGACAATTGATATCATGATTTTATGTGCATTCATATTTTCATTTTAATATCCTTACAATCATTCAGATGAACGTTTAGAAAGAAAATATTTTCATTTGAAAAAAATATTTTGCATTACACATTAAACAGTGTTAAATCTATTAAATAATGTGACTAAGTTCAGTATTAATGAGCTTTTCTGTTAATTATATCAGTTCTAAGTCATGGGAACACAAATAAAATATTTCCAGAGAATGACACTTTTACAGTTATTAAGAAGAGCACACAAAGGGCAGGCTATGTCCTGTAATAAAGCATTAAAAACGTGGAAATATTCTAAACACATACTTGCATTGGTTTTGCAACAAGTGTTTTGAACCACTGAGTCAGTAACTGGGAAATACAAAACAAGTTTTTGTAGTGTATGTTAAGGCTATTAATCTTGTTGCACAAACAACACTTAAAACAAAAGCCTTTGCATATAGACACATGAGACCTGTCAGGCTTGTTCACTTTCTTCTAAACAAAAACACACCCTTTAAAACACTCCCATCGATTATAGATGTTTCCATTGCTTGAAGTGCACCAGTGATTTTTTTGTGATCGTCTGCCGCGCTGGGGAACATCTTGACATTCTCTTATGATACTCAGAACAGCACATGCCGCTCACAAATGAGCAAAAAATCACACAGCTCAGATTCCAGACATGCAGTGTGTCTGGGTGTATTTTAACACTAATGCCTGAGCAAATGCTTTAAAAATCAGCTCTTGAGGCGTAGGCGTTCATGTCTTATTCTTTCAAAGACACAATTTTATTTGTGAAAACTATTAAAAAGTATTTTATATATATATATATATATATATATATATATATATATAAGCATATTCTGTGTTTGTGTTCATAGGACTATCAGAAGTTTTTTGATGCAGTGGAGGATGGGAAAGCAGAGACATTCTTCAAACTCTGAGCTACTATAGGCACACTGCACTAAATCCTTGCATTTTTAATAGAGATTTTATATGTTAAGGAAATACATATTTTGCACCATTAAATGTAAAAAAAGGAAAGAAGATTTTCTTTCAGGTGTATCTTTACTAAATTTTGTATCTACAAGGGTTATCTCATCACATTTTGGAGGAAAGATGAGCAACTTCCCTATCTGTCCACTAGGAAGCAGTGTTAAATGTATTATTACTATAATTCAGTGGCCATGAGTTTTTCCTCTTAATTATATAATTAGTAAGTCATGGCAACACAGATTGGACATGTAAATCCAGTTTATTCTGGGAGGGAATAGTTTTAGCTGAACTTTAGCTTCCTAATTTAAAATGATCTTTATATATAATTGTTTATGCATATTTAATTATTTTGAGAGATCAAGCAATATTTGGCAGACCCGTTGAAGACTCTGCTGAAGACATCTTTCCTGTATGTCAAAAATGTTTAGTTGTTTGAACACTGTATCCATTTTTAATAGTATTCAATTCATGAGTAGCAAACATCTGTATCTATTTATAGAGGAACCATATTTTCTCACGCTCCCTACATAAACCGCTTACACTAGCTAAAGCAAAACTGACACATTCAAAGGCATGCTGGGATATCTTGAGTGTTCAAGTAGTTTTTTTTAAAGGTTGTGCAGTCCACCCATATTATACTATGACAATAGCTTATAAAAGTATTTAAACAATTAATCCATGACAACACTCATATTATGCTAAACAATTGCTTTAAATTATAAATAAAATAATTTAGGTAACACTTTACAAAAAGGTTCATTAGTTTACAACATTAGTTAGCATTAACTAATAATGAACTGCACTTATACAGCATTTATTAATCTTTGTTAATGTTAATTTCAACATTTATTAATACTTTATTAAAATCTTGTTAACATTAGTTAATGCACTGCAGAACTAACATGAACTGACAATGAACAGCTGTATTTTTATTAAATAACGTTAACAAAGATAAACAAATGCAGTAACAAATGTATGGTTAGTTCATGTTAGTTAATACATTAACTAATGTTAACTAATGAACCTTATTCTAAAGTGTTACCAGAATTTAAAATTTAAAAACAAATGTTTGTTTTAAATATAGAATCTACTTTGTTTGATATAATGTTTTATATGCAATATTTTTTAAGTGTCAAAATGCATTTTGGGGCCACTGTGCTGAGAAACACAAGAAACCATCAGCTTTTGAATATACTTTATTACAAATTAGATAAATGTATTCATTTAGATTATGAAAGTAAACAACAGTAACAGTACATATAAAGGAATGACTCCATTTTACAGAATGTGTGTGTGTGTGCATGTGTGTGTAAGACAAAATGGGCATAAAATGTAATTGTGTCCTGAGAATGGTGTGTTTATGTCTGTGTAAACATAAATGCAGTGCTCATTCATGTAGAATCATTTAATGACAGGGTGGGAGGAGCAGAGCAGGAAGTGAACATCATAATGAATAGTAAATGAAAATGCAGAGAAAGTAGGTATGGGAAAGTGTCTGTGTTTTGTTTTGGGGGGTTTCGGAGGAGAATAGCAGTAGTTTGTACAAGCAATATTACAATATTCTCCCCAGCACTCTGTGATATAAGTGAATATATAAGCTACATAAACAGCTGAGCTAAAAGTTGAGGCATCACAGTGTTGTTCATGCTACTATACCCCTGAGAAGAAAAACCCATTAAAGAGGAAAGACTTGGATAACCTCAAACAAGACACAAGTTCTTTTTTTCCATCAGAAGGAACAAAAGGCTGTAGGAATGAGATCTGAAATTCTGATAATAAATCATAAAGTGTTCAAATACTGATTCAGGACCAGTTTTACTGGAGTGGAAACACTGAGCTCAGATCAGTACTGTTACACTGAGATCTTAATGCAAGTCAGGATTCTATTTCCTGTTTTGGCTTCTGGTCTGAAATTCTTTTTGCAAACAGATCAAAGCCAATGGAAAAGAAAACATTACCTGATTCTTTTGCTGTGTCCCTACATTTCCTTTTGGACATTTATCTGAGCTCCTTAACAAAGAAAGATTTACAAGAGACTTGTACATGCAACCTTGCATACTTATGATTTTTTTGTGTGTTGATTACAACAACATATGTCTTACACGCACACAGACGCAAAAAAGTTCACTTCCCTCCTTATATCCAATTTTAAAAAGAAGAGTAGGCTTTTCATGCAACACGTACAACAAACGAAACCAAACATAACATATAAATAATTAATTAGGCCATAGAAATCATTTGTAACCACCCTGTGTATGTGTTTGAACAGACAGAAGTTTCTTAGGAATAGCTGGGCCGGAGGGCAGCAAGTGTTTTGGCAGAATGTATTGCTGGCAGTGAGGGTTTCAGACCAGGGGACAAGAGTTACATCACAGGAGAAAGAGGCAAAACCACAGTGTTTCAGTCTATGGAAATGTCAATGACATGGTTCAGGATTCAGAGTCCTGCAAAGAAGATAATTTAATTCAATTAGATGTTCATCTAATTGAGTATTGCCAGTAAACTCATGAACTATATGACATACAAAAAAATCATCCCAATAATCAGTAAGTTGTGTGGCTGTCCTGTAAATATATCTATTATGTTTATATCTATTTTGTTTTAAGAATGTTTACATTTTTTTACTGGACAGTGAATTGATTTAAAGACAGGTGGGAGTGTGTTTGTACCTTTACAGAGGGCAACCGGAGGAATGAGAACACTGTGTTCGTCTCTTTAGACTGGAAGAAATCTTCGTAATCCTGAAAAATAAGTTTATAGCAACAGCAACTGTGTTTATTGCACTATTCGTCTTTAAAATTTGATATCTGCAAAACATCAAAGTAAACCTACTGATTTTGATGATATAAACTATGGCATTAAACATCCATTGACATGAAATGATATATAGCCTATATAGTTTTCTTAATATATTCCTTTTAAAATAAATTACTATAGCTCTAAATGTAAAACCTACTGGAAGTGTCAAATGTGTCTTGCCCTCTATTTCTGTCAAACAGTTAATCGCTGTGACATGTTCGGAAGGAAACGGATCTACTGTTCTGATTGGCTAAAAGAGGTGCTGGGGGCGGAGTCTGAGAATAATCAGGATTATTGTGAGATTAGATCATTTGGGCACTCAGCAAAATCCAGCCATTACTAACATGAGTCATTCACAAAATATAAACCTTACCTTGACTCATGCCTTGAGTGATGCATAATTTCTAATTTAAGATTCAAACTCATAAAAGTCTTTCTGATACTTCAGCCGTGTATGGCATTTTTTTTTTCTTTGTACGAATTAGGCATGAAAATGCCTTACCCTTTTTTCACTACCTTATATAAGACATCTCATGCTTCAATGTGATTGGCTAGAGAAAACACAGTAAAAACTACACTAGAATGTAACTGGCTGGAAAAGAGAGCAATGCTGCCCAGTTTACACCATGGATTTCTGTTTACATGTATTGATTTGGCCAGACAGAGAGCTTAGTTTATCATTGATTTAACTGTTGAGAGAAAGAATGGTATTACTTCAGCACACCCCTCCAAATCCCTGAGACATTTTACTAAGCCAATTAATACCATATGAATTAAGGTCTGTAGTATATGGATGAAGATATAACCAGTGTGCGAGTATCTATCCAACAATAAATTAGCTTTTAATAGAAGATCATTGGTTAATCTTTAAACAAGTTAATGATGTTTTAAGGGGAGAGATTACATCACCTATCCAGTGTTTGACATATCAAGCATATTGATTTTTTTTAGTCAAAAGAATGGCACATGTGAAGCGGACTCACGCCGCAGTAGTCTTCTCCATTGAAGATCTGAGGGGGGAGAGGATTGCCCTTTTCAGGTCGTTTCTCCTCAGGAATGTTCCGGTACATCCAGAACCTCTGATCCTCCAGCATAGTGATGTCAACCTCCTCAAAGCTGATCCGGTTGGCCTCCAAAAATCCCACGATGGCTTGCTGGTGTTTCTTCACCTGAGGAATCACACAGTGAAGTTCTTCGGTCAATGATGATCTGTGGTAGTTCTTGAATGATCTGTTAAGATTATTAGGGCTACTCTCAAATTAGAACTTGAGTATGAGCATTTATGAGTTGTTGTGCATTTGCATGAATATTTATTTGAGTAATCATTTATTCAAAATTGGGAAGTGATGTAATCTTAAGGAAACTCTGCAAGAGTTACTACTGCAGATACTAAACTTGTCACATTATTTGACACATTTAACTCTGGCTGTGTGTCATGCAAAATGTGTTTTAATAAAGTAAAATTAAAATGTGATAATATTGTTTTTTTTTTATGTATTCATTTGAATATTAGCCATTTAGCATTTTTACATTTATCACATATAAATTGGTCCATTAATGACCATTTTTGGACTGATCATCCTTGTAATTGTCAGCCTTGAAATTTTTTTAATATAACAGGGTTTACACTTACAGTATAGTTATACATTTTTGTGTGCATACGTGTTCATTTGTCTATTCTAAAAACACACAGATGGACTTTCCCATTAGCCAGATGTAGGAGGAGAGTACTGATCGACAAAGAGGGATTCATTTGAAAGTAAATGGAAAAAAATGTACACACCTTAAAAATATTTTCCATAAAACATTTAAAGCAAATCAAATTTAACACAGAAACCAATGAAATACGTTGTGTGTGTGTCATTGTGCTTGTTGTGAGTATCCTATATATATTTTTTATCTGTTCTTTGTCTGGAATCCTGTGGAAGGTTCTGAATCATTCCCCATTAACATTAAATAAACATTTTGTCCTTATCTTACTCACCTGTCTGTCACCATCTGAACTCACTGACTGCCTTTGTACTATGTTTAAAAACTCAATAGGTTCATTCCAGTGCAACAATGCCAAGAAAAGTGGACGTTCCAAAGTATAAACATGTATTTTTTAAAGTTCCTAGCACTCAGTTAATGAGTGCATTAAGAATAGGCACACAGAGATGAAAAAACTTCCAAAAGAATAACATTACTTTTAAAAACCCCTTCCTTATAATAACACAGTAGACTTGAATTAATGCATGAGTTTTAACATTTAAAAAGCTATAAAACTGAAAAGTATCATTAAAAGTATTTTAAGTAAAAAAAAAAAAAAAACATACTGATGACCGAATGTCCATTTATAGCTTAAACTATCCCTTTAACATACAAATGAGTGTACACCCATAAATATTTAAACACACACACAAAGGTAGGGTATGCGATTTTTTTATTGTCAAGATATGTCAGTTGTGTTCAGGAGGCTCCGTTTTCATAGACTTTTAATTTGTTTTCATTCATTACATGTGCTCCTTTGTTTGTTCCTTTTGTTTGTTGTTCCTGCCAATCATCAGTTCCATTGGACACTAATCATCACAGCTGTTCGTCATTTAGGTTATCACCATGTGTATATTAGTTCCTCACCATCTCTCTGTTTGTCCGGTTAGCACTTGTCTGTATCTGCCCGGTGGATGTTTATTAAACTGCATTTTAACTTATCCTGATCTTCTTCATCTATCTGTCTTGCTTCTTTCTTCGCATCCTGATAGCAATCAACAATAGAAGTGTACATATATCTTCTACATATATCAAGGCTCAGGACCAAAACATTTTTGTCCAATCGGTCCGAATGATATGATGTCCAACCTGTCTGACGACAACACATGTATTTCCATACCTCCGCACCCTGCTCGCGCAGACATCACATGTCATCAGCATGTTCTGTGAGTCTACGCAGAGTTGTAGACACAAGCTGTTTTCGAAATCGTCCCCTATGCCGCGTTTGCATAGTTTGTGCTTGCCGTTTAATAATTATTTGAAACTTAGCAAATTGGCAGCTGCAGTAGTTAAGAAAACATTAATCTTGAACTCTGTCATGGAAACTATGTACAACACTTAATTAAACAATATAATAATCAAATTAAAAAGGAATTTATACGTGTATGATATTACACTGTACCCACATTGGACCAGAGGTTAAGAAAATAGATGGATGATTCAGCTGCGGGTGCTATTTTCTGGTCAGACATGGGAATTCATTCAGTGCGACCCTCAGAGTGCATTATGGGTATTCTGTAGTCGTTGATTGTACATCGGTTGTACACTCGTTATTTCAGAGCATTATGGGTGAATTGGTGCACTTGATAAAGTCCACTATGGTTATGAACACCACTAAAGATGGTTGTCCCCTATTTAAGGGTATAGGCGGTATTTTTGGACACAGCCACAGTCACCGGTTGCCATTAACAAACAGGAGCCACCTTTTACAGTTCCTCCTGAACCAAAACAACAAGCTTATGCTGCCTTCAGTCCATGTCATAACTGTATACAAGATGGCAACCCGTGTCATTCTACCGGATCTAATCTACGGATTTATGCATTTCTATGTCAATACTATCAACACCGAAATTAATCTGATGCAGTTGTGTGGTAAAAGTAAGATCTCTGTAAATTGTTTACGTTCATTATTATTGCAATGTTATGTGATTTGAGACACAAGGTAGTTTAACGCCGTCTCTCATGATGCTTTACAGACTCTGCTTTGTGCGTTCATGCATTTTGAAGGAGTGGCTTTGGAAACACTCTGAAGGAATCTTAGTCTTTCAAAGCTAGCTTGCTATTTTCCGATGGTATTTACATTAGCCCTACCTGTAAACATTTTTTTTTACTAGATAACCCCCCAAAAATTATATTGTTAGGATTCAACAATATTAAATACTAACAATATAAAAATATTGTGGGTGAACTGTTAATATTTAATTAAAATATTAACTTTTTTCGGTTACCAATTTTCATTGTTCACCAGGCTCCAGGACTGACACATTTTCAATCTGAGCACCTAACTATATGAGAGGCCTAGTTTCAACAGCTGCATGAGAGGGAGTGACTTACAAAAACACACACCTACACACCATATTTTGGCAGTATCAAAGTGTGCTGTCCAGAGAGAGAGAGAGAGAGAGAGAGAGAGAGAGAGAGAGAGAGAGAGAGAGAGAGAGAGTTTTTGGATGTGTCCTTATTGTGGAGGAGGACAGATGGAGTACAAAAAGTCCCCTGCCTTACCTCGACTTGCCTTCCCTATCTTTGTCTCTTTATCTCTCTCTCTCTCTCTCTCTCTCTCTCTCTCTCTCTCTCTCTCTCTCTCTCTCTCTCTCTCTCTCTCTCTCTCTCTCTCTCTCTCTCTCTCTGCTGACTTTGCAGGCCGTGTTGCTGGGCGCTGCATGCAGAGCTGTTTAGATTCATTTGATACATTGATAAGCGAATCAAATATCTCTCCCACATACACATAAAGAAAAAGAAAGAAAAGTTAGAGCAGATCTATTAAGTCCTGTCTGTGCTTTTAAAAAACTATTTTAAACTCCAGCCCTGATAAACAGAGACAATAGCAGCTCTAGCCTTGTGTCAACCCAGCACAGTCACACAATGTAGCCATTGATTTATCCACAAAACAAAAGACTGAAGACATAGACATTCGCTGTCCATATGATTTATTTTAAGAATTCAGTTCTCTTTCTGCCACAACCTGTTAATAAATAATCATGAATTGTGTGTTTTGTAAATGTCTAGATATATAGACGCTATATATATATATATATATATATATATATATATATATATATATACACACATAGATGCCTAATTAGCACCACTATATAAGCGCTACTTCTATGGCCCACTATGTAATCTGTATACCATATTGTACTGATCAAGGCAAGTCGGTCAGTGAACATTTGAGGCAAGTTAACTGGGCGTCTCAAACCGTAATTACGCATGCATGAATATCTATATCTGCAATCAGCAGATAATTTTGCTGAACTAACACAACAAGACGAAGGCGTCAGGTAACACAACATTAAAAAGTTCCCATAGTAAAAGTAAAAATATTAAAAGTACCATAGTAAAAACCTGTAATATTGAGTGAATACAAAAACACAAACCAACACATTCTCACCTGTGAAAGGTTATACCAATTCTTCGGGAATTTAACTCTTGGCGGTTTCACATCCAGAATCTGCACGATGTTGTGGCATCATTGATACTTACAATGAGTGACAACACACTGACTAGATGGAGGGCACAAATGTGGAATCTACGTATACATATCTATGATCGAGACCTCTCTTCTTCTGATTCTTTCTGCAAGTTACAGTTGGTACCCAGCAAGTGATTGACTAAATAATGAGTGAGACATTTATTAATTCAACTGATTTGTTTAAAAATGCTGATTTGTTCAGAAATGAAACAAGTCATCTGTCTTTACGAGCAAGTCTTTGAATCATTTGTTCAATCGTTTTGTTTGGAGCTATGATGGATCAAAAACAGACAAAAGTAACAGGCAAAATTGCATCTAAAATGTAAGTTACTTAATATTCACTTATGTTACAGAATACTGAATTGTTGTATATAGGCAATATCACTCACAATCGTGTCCTTTTTTATAATATCGTGCTGACTCTTGACTACGGCCAATTCAAAGTCAATCTGATCGGAAATTCAGCACTTTTACTTTTGATATTTTTATATATACATAAAAAATAATCAGTGTTATTTTAGTTTAACTTTATTTCAGTTATAGTTTTTGTCATTTGGTACTTCATCTTAAACGTGTTTATTTCAGTTAGTTGCCAAGTCAAGATTATTAACGTGTACTTTTTTTAGCGTTTTAGCGTAGTTTTAACTTTTTAGCGTTCACATCCTCGTAATCTCTTAATTACAACTTGTACCACCTGACCACCTGACGCTCCGAGTGGAACGTCGTGAGTTGTCATCTCAAAATCACGGTAATAACGACATGACTTGAACACAGCTTAAATGAACAGCATTTGGCTAGTCATATGATCATGAGGCGGCCTGCTCCATTCAGTTCTTAACCTTATCTGAATGTACATCATCAAACATATTTTTCAAAAGTACATATAATGCTTTCAGTGCAAAACTTTTTATTGAGGGAAAAAGTGCACTTTTAGAGAAAGATAAATCCCATGAGGTTGAGTGTCATTCTGTTCTCAATCAATGAGCTGAATGGAATCTTACCACTCAGACTTTCTTAACACACTTACTGAGCCATATCACTGTCGAACCCATCTAACCACTAAGCTTAGCTGACTGAAAATCACTCGGTGAATGCTCTCAGTCCTTCGCATGCATGTAAAGTGCAATGGTTGGAGGTGGATGAGTGTAACGAGTGGAAAAGGTTAGTCAGGGGTGTGACCTTTATAATCCCCTTCTGACCAAAGCTTATGAGAGATAATGTGGATCAGGGTGTGTTTGTGTAGCTAAACGTGAAAAAAGTCACTCTCAAAATTTGCTGTAATTTAAACAGTGCACTGCACAGACCGGAAATCCTCTTTAGGTACAGATTGGTTTCATCAACAATCACCCACATCACACAAACATCCTTTTGACACAAAACAAATGTTATATAACAAACACATTTGTAATCTTAGTGAACACACACACACACACACACACACACACACACACACACACACACACACATCAGTTCAACTGGCATATTTTACTTTTCTTTTCTAATGATCATCTTGTTTGCCTTCTACAGAAGAGCGAGAGTATGAAAGAGATGTTTGCCTATATGAGAGCAGTGTGTGTTGAGAACATGGAGACTTAAAAATAGCTCTTTTTGGGTAAACAATCCGGGTCGTGTAGAAATAAGGAGATAGCGGAAATCAGTGCATAACTCATTTAGGCTATTGCCTCATTCTGGCACTATTAGGTTACAATGCTGAAAGTACTTGCCTATCTGCCTGCGAACATCAAAAAACACACGCTTTATCTCCATATCAGAGCTGTCAAATACACAGTGACTCACTTTACAAACATTGTTTGATAACCATCAAACACCAAATGAATGACATTAAATACAGGAAAAAACTAATAAAATTGCACATCCTTCTCACAATCTCTGTTCAGAGACTGTGATCTCCTCATTTAAAGAACTAAAAATCAATGTCACTGGAGCAACCGGCTAAAAGGCTGAAATATAATCCCTGTGCTGAATGAATCAGGATATTTCTCATGCTTTTCCTGCAGGCTGCATAACAGAGCGATTAAAACCGAGCTGATCTGGACGCCATGCGATCATGGCATTGGATTTGGCAGTGGCAGTGGGTTGGTTTGTAATGTAAACATGAACTTTGTCCAACCTCTGCTTTATGACTGGTTTCAGTGTGCAGAGGTGAACAACAGCTTTGGATTATCTTAAATAAAACATAAACCACATCTTATAACCATTAGATAGATAAAAAAACACTTGATAGAAATCGTTGCTAAACATATATCTGATTATGTAATAATGAAATCCATTTTAGATTAATAAGTCATGTCTATCCAGAATGTTCTGCACTGTGTGCCTTGAAAACAGGCACACCTCGAGCTTTCAGCTATAAAGTGGACAAGAGGTAATTAATGGTGTGCACTTGACAATAATAAAATACAAAAATGTACCAGTGTAACACCATGTTTTTAGAGAACCATGTTACCATTGCACATGAATAATGCGTTCCATGGTTTACATAATTACCGTGGTAATGCCATTTGACTTAACTACTGTACCATGTCACCTGCAAGAGTTTCCCATGATGGGCTAAGTTCATAAAGTCAGCTGGGCTTACTTGAAAATAAACGTCAAAAATGTCTTGTTGTTGTTGACATATGCATTTATAACTCATGTATACCCACAAAACCCTTAATTGAGTGCCATAAATGTATCACACGCAGCAGCAGAGTTATTACTTTAAATCTGTAATATATTCTTACATCTGGCATAGCCTACATTATCTATTTCAATAATTATTATATGGAATAGATTAGAAAAACAACACAGATCACAGAATAAAAATGAACTGTTGTTTGACATTATTCCTAGAAGCCAGTTTTACAACATGCAACTCTTAAATGCGCGATGTAAACATGTTACTCACCGCGACAGACCCGGACGAAGAGGCGATATACACTCTGATGACCATCCTAATCCTCACTTGCCCTCTCGAAAAAGAATGAAGGCTGGTTATGTTGCGTTCTCTCGTTCTATAGACTTCTTTGAACCTGCGGTGACGTCAACTTCACCCTTTGAAATCAAAGTGAGTGAGCCCGCCCAGTGTGCTATAATAAAGCCACTCGCGCTCCATCAGTGCACTTCACTCCACCGTCGGGAGAGCAGAGCTCAGCTCCAGCTCAAGAAGGGAATCATGGGAAATGTAGTTTTAATCTCCTAAAAAAACGAAGCCTATCCTTGTTATCACTAATCCATCGTAGGGGATTATCATGTCAAGAACATGATAATAAGTTAACATAAATATTATTGACATCATAGTTAGGATGTTGCTGCCAAGTCAATATTGTAATTTCATTAGGCTATTATGAGGAAATAGGCCTATAGGAACAGTTATAGCCTATTGTTGCCACCATGTGTTTGCAATGTTGTGGGAAGAAAGGCACACAGACACACACACACACACACACACACACACACACACACACACTATATATATATATATAGTACTGTGCAAAAAGTCTTATAGGCACATTAGTATTTTCACACAAAAAAGGATTTTAAGACAGTTATTTATATATTTTGCTGTAGTGTGTCAGTAGGAAATATTAATGTACATCTCCAAACATTTCTCTTTACATTAATTGAAATAATCCAATGAGATTTTGTAATGCACAAGGAGTCTGACAACAGCCAGTATGCTCCACACTGAGATCTGATCTCACCATCATCAAGTCTTTCTGTGATTACATGAAGAAACAGAAAAAACTGAGACGTCTCCAAGACACCTTAAGAAACCGACATGCAAAGCTACCTGAAAAACTGTGCAAGTGTACCTGGAACAAAAGCTTTTTTTAATTTTTGTTTTGTTTTTGTTTTTATTTGATATTTTAACATTGTGCCTGTTGCAAATAATATATAATATGAAAACGTATATTTTAAATATAAACATATTTTAACTAAAATAATATAATAAATAATAATGTATAGCCTATCATCTAAGTGCAGTCATAACTAATTGCTAACAAGTAAAGTTTTTAATGTTTTATTTTTTTCAGTTATTAATGCCAGTCTGACTCATGACTTGCTATATTATATGTATTTCTGACGAGTTTTGCTACCGACGCCTGAAGCCTGTCTGTCTGTCAGTGTAATATCAGCCGAGCTCAACAAGTGGTGACGGAGTGACATGGGCGCGCACGTTGCCATGGAGAGGCGTCACTATGACACCAGTCCAGTAGCAGAAGGCGAGGCGTGGATTCAGAGATTTCACCAACTCCTTCAGTAAAGCACATATTCCTCTTCAAAAGCCACAATCTCCGCCATAATCGACCTCAGATGACGCTTGATTAAATGACAGACGACCCAACATCCGCATTCGCTCTCTCTTTACCGTCTCGTATAAGGTTTTGCTAATCGTTTGGTGTCGTCTCTCCAGTTTAGTGTTGTGTGTTGTCCTAGTTGCACGATATAATCCAGCTAGCTCGTCATGTGGCTGGCTAGCGAGTTTGCGAGCCGTTAATCGAACCCTGTTATGAAGAAACTGACTGAAAAACAAGAAACTGGTAAGATAAGTACTTTTAAGATAATTTCACGCGCGTTCTTGCAGTGTAGGTTCAGGGTTTGCTATTCCTTTGTCAATGGGAGAACAGTAACAACCAGTTAAGTAAATAAGAAACACCAGCAGCTTCTTCCTTGATACAACGACACACGTTTTAAGATGCAGTCAGACATTGTTTTGTTTTAAATAAAGACATGTTGACCGACTTCCTTTTGTTTATGGACACCTGTAGTTGGACTAATCTGACTTATTTCCCAAGTTATGAATTCATAAAGCTCGTTTGTTATGATATTTGGCAACGGTGCCTAACGTTATACTGTATTCATTACTGTAAGTTTATCTCAATTGAATGCTATATATTTCTGAATTATAGCCTATATATATATATTTATATAATCACTTTATGTTATTTTTTACTCAAGTTTGAGTCAATTTAATAAGAATATCAACCAAACTGAATGACATTTGTTGTTGTGATGGTCACTAAGGCCATTCAAAGTCCAACTGGCCTGTCATGTGCAGGTGCTTTCAGTGCTTGATGCCAGTTTATCACATATGAACAAAACACTGTGTAATGGGCTCCTCGTTGGTCATTTAAAAAGGGGTTTAACGTTAGACTGACTCAATGTATGAATGTCTTATGTGTAAAAACGCTCTCTGCTTGTGTGCTATTGTATCAGTTTTTCATTTGCATAATATTCCTTACCCAGTCAATAATAGGTCTGTGGCAGAATATGACAAAAAATTATCTCAATTACGGATAAATTCAAAAATAATTTATTATGACTTTTTTTGGGCTAAGCTATAATTCAAATTTGCTAGTAGCAAATATGGCTGATATTTGTTTGGTGAAGGTCTTATAAAACTCAAGATTTCCTTTATACAGTTTTTTTTAATGTTCATTATAAATATGTAAGATCAACTTATTTATTTTTTAGCAAAAACTAAGATACTTTTGACACATCTTAATGGATGCCTTAGAAACATTTTACCAAAATAGAGGGAGGTGAAAGGTCAGGCAGTAATTGAATGTGTTTAGCATGCCATTAAGGAGTGAATTATATTATTGGCCGCTTACAAAGGGCATACTCAATCTCCAAGGTGACCGAGACCAGAGAGGATATCAGGATTCTGCAGGTTCAGGGACAGAAAAGGGAGTACTTATCAGTAGCCTTACAAACGGGTCATAAATCTTGCTTATTTTATGAAGCTACAGATCTGCTGTAGCTCATTTTTGTCTTATAACTAGCTCTATTGACTCTTTGTTCTCAGTGACACTTGGTGATTTCTTATTTGTACTCAATTTGAGACCATCATCACAACACAGTTTATGCCATGATTTTGTAAGAAAGTGTCTGGCAACCACATATCTAAGTTCCTTGGTGTTAGAGATTCGCTCGATCATGCCTAAAGTAATGTACCAAATTTTATGGCTGAATACATCATATCTGTTAGTGTCTTGGCTCGCCTGGTTGGACATTGTATCTCTAACCACAGTACTAGTTGAGAATTAATTACACGTTACTGTTGTGAATGAGCAACAAATGTGACGTTGTCTTGATTCAATCTTGAGGAAGCCTCTCAGACAGCTTGAGTGTTTAGTGTCTGGATTTATGTCACGATTCGCTCAAGGCTCACACACAAACTCACAACCTGATTAGCAAACATACCGGGCCTTTTTTTATTTGTGTGTTTGAAGGGATGTGTTCTGTTTATTATTTGTGAGTGAAGCGCATATTCAGTTCAGTCTCAGTCTGATGTTGTCTCGATCATTGTGAACTGTATTGCAGGGGAAGACATGGACTTGCATGCAGAAAATCAGGAATCCGAGCAGAGCCGATTGTCTCACCGAAGTGATGCAAAGATCTCGGAATCCCCTCAACATTCTGGGAAACAGGAGAAATACTGGAAAGACATTGGGAGCTCGGCTGGGGATCATGCGCGAACCAGAACACAAGAGCCGACTGGAGACCCAGACCGCGATCGGTGTTCGGATGGAGATCGCAGCAGTGCCTCTTTCTACTCGGATGATTATGAAAACATCTCGCACTCGGATCGGTCGCTCTCCTCAGCCTCTCCATCTCCACACAGAAAAGGGAGATCTAAGAGAGTGTCCAGCAGCCCCTTACATCGAACAGGTATACACACGCACATAATAGGCAAACACATCCAGTGGAGTCCAAAAGTCTGAAATCCCATTGAAAATCTTGGAAGAGGAAAAAGATATATATAAAAACAAATTCATTATGATGTAAAAAGAAGAAGAAATATTTAAGAGTCTGCACTATTTTTAAGTCCCTGATCAAATAAGTAACTGACCATGTGCATACTAAAAGTATATAATAATTAAAATATAATAATAAATATAAATAAAATGTACTTTGTGCATAAAGTCACATGTTTCATTGAAGCACAATATGCTCATTGAATTGATCCCAAATCATGTTTGGATAATGATTACTGGCAAGGTTTCGTACTTGTGGAGTTCATTTAACTCAAGTACTGTTTATGCAAAACCTTGTTTACCTCTCCTTTGCACACACTTTATTAAAAGCCAGCAACATAATGGAACAAATTCATCAGCATTTCAGAAGATCAAGCACATTAAATTAGTCTGAGGTGTCCTCTTATCCACTAGTTACAGGTGTAACATAATTAACATGATGATCAAGGCCATCAGCATCTAAATCTTGATATCGCATGGCCAGTTTCTTTTGTTTTTCAGTTAATTTTTTTGAGACACTCTGATTGCTGTGAATCATCCTGATCTGAGTGATGGGCAGCAGTGTGATGTTCTCACTCAAAAGATACTCAGTCCTGCAGTCTTATAAATTAACCCTTTCTCACAAAACCTGTTGAGGACATGGCCAGGTCATAATTAACTCTGAAAACAAAAATAAATAATAATTGTTAATCATAGTTAATAATTCTATTTTATAGTTAAATTTAATATGATGCCTATAAACAAGTACAGAATAATAACAAAAAATACTTTAATACAATATATATATATATATAATAGTTTATGAAAAAATACTGTATTACAGTAATGAAAATCATCGAGAAGTATAATCACAAAAATATGTTTACTAAAAAATCCAAATGTGCTTCATTGTCATAAAAATAATGTCATGTTGCAAAATATCCTAAATGGTCCTATAAGAGGTTTCAGTTTCTTTATGCTAAATGTAATTGGTTTTTTTTTTCATTTTGATGGAATATAACCTGGATATTGGGTTAGGGTTAGTGTTAGGGTAACAGACCAAAGCATCTTTTAGGAAATAACTGTTGTGTCCTGCAGTACCAATAACGACCAGCAGACTGCACAAGAGATATTTAGCATCAAGCATCATTTGAATAGAAAATTAATTTATTTGTTTTAACACAATCAATGTCAATGCCAATATATTAATAGGAATGTTGGGTTGTACACTACCATTCAAAAGTATGTGAACATTAAGTTTACTTTTATTCAGCAAGGTTTCATTAAAATGATCCAAAGTCTTAAATAATAAATTAATAAAGATTTTTACTGTCTTTTTTCAAAATAAATGCTGTTCTTTTGAACTTCTTATTCATCAAAGAGTATCAGTATGTATCAGCATCCAAAAAAATATTAAGTAGCACAAACATTTTCAACATTGTTACTTGAGCACCAAATCAGCAGAGTACAATGATTTCTGAAGGTCAAAAATGCAGTAAAATATATTACATTTTTTAATTTATAATTTTTATTATGTTCATGTATGTATCTATTCAGATATATGGTAATAACTGCACATATTTGTGTGTGGGTTTTTTTTAGGCCTTTTTTACTTATGTGTACTTCTTTTCAGGTGTGCATAAAGGTGTGTCACGCCGTCTCCCATCCCATCATCCTCAGCAGCAATCAGGAGGCATCCGATCACAAAGTTTGAGTAAAGACGCTCCATCCAAAGAAGTGGACCCCGTCACCAAGCGCATGCTTTCTGCACGTCTGCTAAAGATCAACGAGTTGAAGAACGCATTGTCTGAGCTGAGGCTGCATGCAGACAAGCTGCAGCGCGAGAACCGTTTACTCCGACAGCTACAGCTGCGGCAAGAGAAAGCTCTGCATCGCTACGATGACACCGAGAGCGAGATCTCGCAGCTGCTGTCTCGTCACAACAACGAGACTCACGTTCTCCGCGAGAGGCTGCGACGCAGTCAGGAGAACCAGCGCACAGCTGAACGCAGCCTCAGGGAATCGGACGTCCAGCTCCAGCGCTGTCGCAGCCAGCTTCAGAAACTGCAGCAACTTGCAGATGACCAGAATCTTGGAGAGAGGGAGGAACTGTCACGGAAACTGATGTACGCTCAAGGCAAATTACAAGAAAGTGAACGCAGAGTAAAGGTAAAAAAAAAACATATACAAGAAATATGTTCATATACATAGATTACAAGAAAGCAACATTGCAGGGCTCAACAATGAGGATGGCTAGCTGTTCCAGTGAAAAGTGTCACTTGTTGGGCTAACGCTATATCTTACATGTTTTGATCATGTAAATGCATTTGTATTCCTTTCAAACTTAAACATCTGGTTGTGAATTCTTCTTGTCAACTTTTTGTCAACTTAGCTTGGTCAAATTATCAACAAAGTAGATGAAAAATTACAAACCAATCAGCTATGTTTATTATTTATGAATTTTCTTGTATAATTATAAAAAATATATTATTATATTTTTTACATTCATATAATGCTAACTGATTTTTACTTTGACAAAACTTTGAGAACATGTTTTTTATATTTCTGTAATAAATAATATTTTTTTATATTATATAATTATTTGAATAGTTGTATAATATTAAAATAAATAAAAAATAATTTTCAAATTTATAATTTAAAAAAATGTACATATAAAATTGCCAATTTTTATGAATTTATAAAAATTTCTAAAAATATTAATATGACTATGATCAAGATTGAATATTGCCCTGGTTTCTAATTTTCCTACAAATAAATTCCTTTTAAGAGTTATGACTGCAATGACTTCATCCTGTAAGGATCACACTGTCAGTATGTGTTTATGTCAATGTTTGTGTGTGTATCATCAGGAATTGGAGAAGAACATGGAGCTGAGTAGTGGGAGCTTTCAAAGGCAGCTAGCTAATGAGAGGAGGAGAACTCACGATGCACAACAGGAAGTTAACGCCCTACAGGAGGAAGTAGAGAAACTCTGCACTAAACTAAAGGTACCAAATACTGTACTTAGAACACCCACAAGCTGTATCCAGCGTTAGATGTTTATTAATTTAATCGCAAACCCATCACACCATGTTCATTTTTTGCATCTTATTTCAGGAGAAAGAAAAGGAGCTGGATACTCGTAATATCTACGCTAACAGGATGCTTAAAACTTCTTCCAGAAAAGAAGTAGAGAATGGCAGCAAACGGAAAGGTAGATCAGCGTTTATTGATAGGCTCATTTAAGTCTAATTACACAACTGTTACTATTCATTACCATTCACCTTCCTCCCTGGACACTTAAAGGGGTGGTTCAGGATTTTGGACATCGGACCTAATTTCCAGTTCAAGTTAGCCTGGGTGTTATTTATCAGTGGAGACAGTTTTCAAAAATTTTCATCCAGTCCTTCCAGTTGCATAGTTCGCCGGTGCTAGGCTAGCGCGTTAGGCTAGGCCAGCGTTAGTACTACTAACGGAGCAAAGTAAAATTCCGCCGCTGCTGAGAAACTAGTTCCTGTAAATGTAATGGGATCATTGAGATGCAAGAGTAGTTTGATTTCTAACATTATTCTCTCAACAGACATTTACATCGATAATCTGGCGTTATAATTTATTTGCTTTTGGTGTACTGTGGAGTGGGTAAAACTGTTTTTAATGGCAGGCTAGCAGATACCGTTGACTCGCACTAGCCTAACACCGGCGAACTATGCAACTGGAAGGACTGGATGAAAATTTTTGAAAACGGTCTCCACTGATAAATAACACCCAGGCTAACTTGGAAATGACGTCTGATGTCCAAAATGCTGAACCACCCCTTTAAACATTCAGTCCATAACTACTACTAGTAGACAAGGACTGACTCCATAACAAACATATTCCTATGGCGATTACTGTAAATTCCCATGGGTTTCAGCTTTGTTTTACAGTGGTTCTATGGATTAGATATGAGAGTGTTTGAAGAGATGTTGTATGGACTGAAGGGCTTTGAATGGAATTGTATTATATATAATGAATGTATGTGTTTGTGCCAGTAATCTATGTATTTTGTAACATGTTTGTGTTTGTGTTGAAGGCTCCAATAACACCAGCACTAAAGCAGTACAGACAGAGGACAGAACGTCCTCATTGGACTTTCCATCGCCACCTCCAGCTCTTACCAACGGAATCCCACCTGACAACCAGGCCGATGACTACATCTCCCTGAAGGCACGTACAGCCTGCTTGATAAAGAACTTATTAGTGACATGTCGCATTTATTAAACATAAGAGATCTCTAGTTCATAAAATTGCATTTAACCGCACAGAGTTTCAGTTTATTATGTGGCATTAATTATCCCAGCGTTCACTATAGCTTTGTTTCAAAATCTAATGAGCTGCCTTGTTGTCTATTGCCTATATAGGTAGCATACAAATCGTCATTGAACTGATTTTTAATGCTCTACTTAGGAAGCAACTCACAAATAGCACAACATTCAGATTTTGATATTAACGGAATAGTTCACCCAAAAAGGAAAATTCTGTCGTCACTTACTCACCCTCAAGTTGTTCCAAACCTGTATGAATTTTTTCTGCTGAACACAAAAGAATATATTTTAAAGAATATGGGTAACCAAACAGTTGATGGACCCCATTGACTTGCATAGTATGGAAAAAAAATACTATGGAAGTCAATGGGGCCCATCAACTGTTTAGTTACGACATTCTTCAAAATATCTTCTTTTGTGTTCAACAGAAGAAAGAAATTCATACAAGTTTAGAACAACTTGAGTAAATGATGGCAAATTCAAATGTTTGGGTGAACTATCCCGTCAATACGTTGCTAAACTAATAGTGTGATACTCTAATAAGCATGAAAATACATCATACACAGATGTTGGGTAAAATAATATATTTTGATATATTTTTAATATATTTTGATTTTCAATTATTATTACAAATGAAATTTTTTTTATTATTTAATGATTACTAAATATTAAAAAAGTATAATTTAAATAATAATTAAATATGTTCAAATGTAATGTCTATTATTGACACGTCTTTCAACTTTTGACTGAAAACTTTTTGGAACAGTTTTGTCATTGTAAGATCATCTGATGCCTTAAAAAGCCGCCGCCTCTGTAGCCAGCTCACTAGATTTTAGAACAGCGTACATAAATGCTGCATATTGACCTAGAAACCTCAACACATTATAAAATGTCTCTAAAATTTGATTCCTCCTGAGGAAAATCTATCATGTTTCCTTCATTTGATACTCTTCGCAGTTATTCTTTTGTTGATGTTTTATTTAGTTTGTGCTTAATTTACACCTTTCTTGTCTCTCTTTCTCGTTCTGTTTTATCAATCTTTTTGTTAGCTTACATACCTGTGAATTTCCATGTTAATCAATCTTTGAAGTAACTTTTAATGATTGACTTTCAGGATCAAAAGCCTGCTGTGAACCACAGAGTAAAAAAGGTTGGCCTTATAAGTCTGTCCTTCTGTATACCAGCATGCAGCACACAATAGAATAGTAGTTCATATGCTGGCTCCCAAAGCAAATCTTCACATCTTTAATTGAGCATTGCATTGCTGCATGAAGTGCTGACCTCTTAACCTCTGCCAAATAGTCTAAATCAACAGAAGAAAACTAGTAACCTGGCTGATTAGTTTTACAGCTTGAGTGTCCGTGATTCTTAGATCATTCTGAATTAAAAATACCAAGAATATTAAGAACACCCCATCTCTGAGAGAATATTTATTATTTTATCTATGGTAGAGATATTTTATACACGTTTGAAGGTCTAGTTAATCCAAAACTGAAAAATTCTGTCATCAATTACTCACCCTCGTGTCATTTAAAATGCATTTTTTTTAAATTTGTAGAACTTCTTTCTTACAGTTAAATTCAATTGTGATCAAGAGCGGTCAAACTCTAAAAATGACAAAAAATAACACCATAAAGCATCATAAAAGTAGATAACATTTTCTGCAATAGCTGCTGTTAATGTATATTCAAATATTTTGTCAGGTTTGACGTTAGTGATGCCATATGTTATTGGTTCTTGTGTCTTTTAACTGATTAAGAAATGCCAACTGAATGCCACATTTAAACATCTTGAGGGTGAGAAAAGGCTGACAATTTTCATTTTGTGCTGACTATCCCTTTTAACACATACATAACATTTCAGTGAGCAAGCCTTACAGAAATTATGAGCTTTGTTTTTTACTCTCTTCTGGTCCTTTTTGTCATCCTTTTTTTTCTCCCTACGATACATCAACAGGATCAACAAGATAAAGAGCAGAGACTAAGAGAAGCAAAGGAATGGAAGATCCAACAGTTTTGGAAAGAAAGGGAGAATGAAAGAGGCATGGAATCTGTGATGGAACAGACAAGGGAGAAAGAGAGAGAAAAAGACACACTGCATGACAGAGAAAGAGAAACGGAGATGCTGAAAGTCAAGGAGAGGCAAGGACTAGATCAACAGCCCAGCTCAAATGAGAAGAACTTAAAGGGAAACAGAGGTAGGAATGTAACCGGTCGTAGATGCCATCTTGGCTCAATTAAAGACATGCATACATACAAAAATTATTAATTATTATAATAATAATTATTATTAGCATAATAATTTGAATAACAAATTTGAATGAAAAATCCATGAGTAAATTAAGTACTGTTAATATAGCTTAAACCAGAAGCTTGATTTAACTAAAGTTTTCAATCATGTACACATGTATAGTATAAATGTTTGTCAAATATTTTAAGTACACTACAGTTCAAAAGTTTTTGTTTTTGAAAATGAAAATTTTGATAGAAGTCTGCTCACCAAGGCTGTGTTTATGTGATAAAACTACTGTAAAAACAATTGTTAAAACTATTTTCTATCTTAGTATATTTTAAAATGTATTGTTTTCCTGTGATGGCATAATTTAGTGCTCAGGGGCCGGTTGCAACAGCTGTGCGTAAGTTACAACTTAGCCTAGTTTTGACGTAAATGGGAACTAAGTAACAACTTACGAACTACTAAATATTTTTACGTTGCACCATTAAACTTAGTTTAAACGTAACTCTACGTTCCAGCTAAATATTTACGGTAGCCTCTGATCCGGAGTAATGGTTGGAATAAAATATCAGACAGACTGAACTGCATCAATAAGCTCTTCTTTTACCTGACAGACTTCAATTCTTGAGACATATATGATAATGCTGACATTTACACTCGCTTACATTTTAAGAGAGAGAAATTATGTGAAAAGATAACTTTTTTAGCGGCTCTTTAACACTTACCCGTCCTAAACAGCGCCGCAGTGTTCGTCGGTCCATGTTGTGCATGTCAAATATCAGTCATAATCCATAAACGTACTAATATCTTATGATTTTTGTATCAATATTTATTTATTATGCTTATTTCATTTCAAATACAGTTTCTGAATGTTGTTTACATATAAAAACACTTAAGTTATGTTCAAGTATCGTATTTAAAGGAAACTTATTTTTACCGTTAGTAACGTGAGGTAAAAATTGTTAGAATGAAGGATAAACTGAAATTCACGGCAATTCAACACAACTTCTGCTCACGTATTTGAAGGCTGCTACTGGTTCATCGAGGCTAAGTTAAACGCCATAATATGCGACTACGCATTACTTTACGAAGAGCTTACCACCTACTAGCTACGTTCTTCCTCACGAACAAATGGTGCAACGGAATATAGTACAGAGTTAGTTACAAACTAGCTAGTAGTTACTAAGCCTCTAGTGTGGACTTTACGTTCCAATTTAAGAAAGAACTTACGAACGGCTGGTGCAACCCTACCCAGGAAACATTTCTTAATTTGTATCAATGTTGAAAATCGTTGTACTGCTTAATTTTTTATTATTATTAATTATTATGGAAACCATGATACGTTTTTCAGGATTCTTTGATTAATAGAAAAGTCAAAAGAACAGGATTTATTTAAAATATAATTTTTATAACAATGTGAAACTCTGTAGTCACTTTTAATCTATTTAATGCATCTTTGCTGAATAAGATTTTTACGTAGTGTAATTGTTGAAATGCATGTTTGCAACTTTTAAGCGATCAATCATTCAGTTTCTTATAAAATAGGCCTGGACAGAGAGGAAGAAGATTGGAGGAATGGCCTGTCTATATCTCCAAAGGAGGAAGAGAGCAGAAAGCAGCGTGAACTGGAAGAGTTACAACATAAAGCGAGAAATCTGGAGATCCAGGCCAATCAAGAAGAGTGTGCCGAAGAGGAACGCCAGCGTAAAGAGCAGCTATTGCTTAAGCTGCATGAGATCGACTTGCAGACTCAGGGTCAAGACTCAGACTTCTTCTCTGACGACACGGGAAGTGTCCGCTCTCCTCTACGGTTGTCAGAGAAACGTAACCACAACGGTATTTTTAAATTCACAGAGCCAGAGGAGAACGCAAACACATTTGGGAGTGGGAGAAGAGGAGGTGGTCACAGAGCACAAGGACCTAGTGTGGATCTTGATCTTTCTTTTGGCAGCTATGCCCCTTCTTTTGGTAAATCGGCCCCCCGTACAGGTTTGGGCACACGAAACACAAATCAGTCACCTCGAGAAGCGGATGAAGGGCTGAATCTGAGTGGCCTGGTAAAAGAGAGGAAGTCCAACCTCATGCAGCAGCTTTTTGGGGCCACAGCCACTCCACCTCCTTCAGATCCATCTAGCAAGATGGAGATTCTAAACCCCCCTCTTACAACCCAGTTCCCAACAGGACCAGTGAATGGACGGAGGAGGGACTCAGACACACCAAATGGACTAAACATCAGTTCTCTCCCCAACAATAGAAGCACTCTACAAGTTTCTGAGAGTCGACCCACAGTCAGGGCCATTACATCATTTGATGATGACATAGAGGAAGTCACACTCTGAATAGGGCACTTTTATAGTCAATATGAAGGAATCAGTTTTTTGAAAGCAGAAGGAGAGAATCCAAAACACCTCTGATATTTGGTTTTGTGCTCCCTTATGAAGTAATCTCTGATTAAACAATTCTTAGTTTGCCAACATGCCTCTTTTTCAACACTTCCGGCAAAATCATAGAGGAAGACTTTCTCAATTACACTATTTTCATGGTTAGGTATACAAAGGGACATAAATTAACACTCGCTATGCACCAAATGTGGAAAAAAAAACAGTTGGCCGGTAACTCTTTTAAGGAAACACAGCGTAATAGACGGTTAAAGTCAAACTGTTAGAATGATAATCTGACACTCCCTGATGTAATAAGTGTGCGTGATTCAAATCAAGAACATACGACCTGTCTTGGAGGGAAAACATCCGTTTGTGACTTGCACATTTTCTAAAAACGACTTCTACCTTAAATTTATGTTGATCAAGGACGCCAAAAGGTTTTAAGGCATTTTTATTCACCACTTATGTGGAATATATCTAATTTTAAGCCAACAAAAGAAAAATATGATCAGCAAGATCACAATGTGTTTCAGTTTTTTGACTGGAAAAAATATATCAGGAATGTTAGTTAATAAAAATAAGTCATTAAACAGTTTCATATCGGAAAAGTAATATTTATAGACGATAAATCCTCACAATGCACCATTGTTTCATATGGGAGACCAGGTCATTTTGGACTCTACCTCTTGCATAGGGAAAACTCCCTTGCATACCACATGGAAAGTAGCTATAGTTAATGTTGTATTCAGATTTTCTTACTAAACAAGAGTGTGATAAGTAGAGATAGAGGGTGAGGTGCATTAGCCGATAGTCTTGTGTGAGATTCAGTTTACTGAATGTGTTTGTTTTAAAGGAAAAGGCTCTGTACTTTCAGTACTGGTATGACTGTGACAGAGCTTTGTCCTCAGAGAGCCACGCTGTGGCTTGGCTGACTCAGGTCTGGGCTGTGTCTTCTCTGAACCAGTCCTCCCACACAGCACTTTTTAGTCTCTCCCCCTTCACCTCACTTTAGATAAATGTGCATGTCTATTATGCGACTAATGATAGTGTCTGGTTTATAAGATATAGTTACATTTATAGATTAAACGATGCGCCAAATAATCAAATGATCTCTATACAGAGCACCCCAAAAATATGGACAATTAAAAATATCTGAATTTCAGTGCATTAGATAACAAAATATCTAGTCAAGTGACATCTAACTAACTGGTCCCAATGTGAACAAATCAAACTTTTAAAGCTTTTTTTTTTTTTCTAAAATGGGTTCTTGAAAATTGTACTTGTGATACCAGATAAATGTAATTTGGTTTGATATTTTGTTATTTTACACAGTGATACTTATATTTCTATGTGTGGTATAAGTGAACATATTTTTTGAGGGGGCCACTGTATGTTTTTGTTATTTTGTGCACAGAATGATCCTTGTTACTTTATCCATTTCATAACTAGAACACTCAGACATAATTGGACTTTCACTAGAATGTGCAGTGACTTTATTTGCCTGCTTTACACATAATGAGATTTTATTTTTTTATATATATGAATAAGTATAGGTTATGTATACTTGGCCATTTTGGATGTTTCGTAAAGCCCAGGCTCATCAATGTAAAACCACACTTTGGTCATTATCTGTTAGATTTTGTCAGGTGGTTGTTTAAATTTTTTTTTGTGTAATTAGCAGATATGTTTTACTAGCTCTATAAAAATTTTAGTGATTTGGTTTTTATTTATAAAGCATTTCAGGGTTCATTTCAGTCTCAATTACTGATAAATCTATTGTGAAATACTAGAAACAATACTTGATATGGTTGCTTATTTTGACTTTTTAATGAGGAATGTCACAATTTATAAGTGGACGGATATGAAACATAAACAGAAATCAAATATTTAACTATGTTTTAATTACAAAAGATGTTTTCACATTTATTTATTTTTTAAAGAACAAACTCTGGCACCCACCTGAACACATCGATCAGGTTGAAAAGTATCTAGTACTCACTTTCCATTTAAAAATTAGTTTTGGTGTTCTGTCACATAATTCTCACTGCAACTCGACTGAAATCTATGATTGACATACATTTTTTGCACTGCAACATCTTACCGTAGCACAAAAATGGTTCATTGTGAACATTTTTATTATTCTATAATATTCCAATGGCCTGAGGTGGATTTTGTGGCTTTGTTTTATTTGTCTGTCTCTGTAATCAGACTTTGTATTGTATGGCTGAATTTGAAATAGTGCATCCTCAATGATTATTCAAATACAGTTTTTATGGTTTATGCGTCTTTGTTACATCTTTTCACAAGCTTTTGAAAGAGCGATGTCAGAAACATCATACACACTGGAATTTGCAAGACCATTAGTCAGCACATGACATTGTGTATAGAGGGATCTCCAGACTCAGATCCATGCGTGGCCTAGAAATGTATGCTTGACACATGAACAATCTCTATCATTAACAGGAAATATCTGATTGTCTTCTCTTGAGTGCAGCAAGCTTCCAGAGATACATGTGTGTTGTGAAGCATGGTAGAATGTTAACAATTGTGAACTTACTATAGAATGTCATCCATTGTAAGGTTGTGGCAGAGATGTGGCCATTGTGAGGTCATTGTGGAGGGATGCTATTGTGAGCTTGTGGGCAAATGGTTCTATGCAGTTAACCTTGAAATCACATGAGGGTCACAGGTGAATCGGTTATATCAATAATTAATCTGTTATAGGTTTATAGCGTGCATCCGATGAAGCCTGTCAAGAAAATGGAAAATGTCTAGGTCACATTTAGTATCATGAAGGTGGTTTTTGATTTCGGGGTGAAATGTGACCTGGTCTGCAACCTTTCTGTGAGATTTGTTTGTACCTCATAATGCACTTTAGGTTGTAATGTTCCAGATTCGCGTTTCTTATCCAGTCATGCTTATTTAACTGGTGTAATCCTGCTGTAGATGTATTCATAAATAAAATAATAAATAATGAAGTAAGTAAATTTGATTTTACTGGAATTAAGTAAATGTTATTCTGTTATTCGCTACGTTTTTCAGTTATTTTGTAAATTAATGGACACCATTTTTCTTTTTCAGTGTAGGCTTACATTTTATTTTGAGGCCTCGCATACGTTTCCCATAAACCCGAGCGTGTGGTGTCAAGCGTGGATTGGTTTGTCGTCACTTATCCCCCTCTTACGCGGACCTGTAAACCCATCCAATACAAATCGTTCTAATTTGCATACAGAGAGCGCGTAACCAATAAGGTTGACAGGCTGAAGAGCTTTCCTCAATTCAAACCAATATCTGAGGGCGTTATATTAACATATTTGCTTCGTAGACCAATCGCTTTGAGGAATGGCGGTTAAGTGTGGAGCGAACTGACCAATGGACAAAGACGAGGGTAGAGTCTGAGGTCTGCATAATATTAACATGTTATTACCAGAGGTGTTTTAGATATTGATCCTGTATTCGGTGGTAGTTAAACTCATTCCCCCATCTCACAGGTCCATACCTGCTTTTCTAATTCAATAAAGACAGGTGACAAGAAATTTTGAAAAAATGCCCAAGAGGAAGGTAAGTCAGTTTATAATTACAATTTCCTAACATATCCTTGATTTTCCCTCTTTTTTTTTTAAGAAATAACGGCTCGCGTTTTAACTATGAGAACGTACACAACGTCGAGCAGGTAAAACGAGGTTCGAGTTTTTAAAGCGTTCTATCCTAATCCGCGAGTTGGATTATGGAATCCTGCAAAAGCAATGGAACGTTCGATCATCTTTGCATTCGATCCTCGTCACTTGCTGATTTCCTCCATGATAGTTGGCGGTTTAATAACCCGATGTCTCTTTCGCAGTGAATTTGCCACTCCGTGCGCACTTGTACTGAATGTCACTTTGCGGTGATGCTTCAGTCGCCCTCGGTTAGACTCGAAAACTAGAGCTCTGCTCGAATGCGTCTCATACTCGCTAACCTCCATTTTAAGATGTTCGTTTTTTTATTAGCTCACTTTCGTCGATCGATAGAGGTCCCCCCATTATTTTTGCATAGCCATGTTTGAACCGACAGGCTCTTCCTCCACCCCCATTGCGGAGCGGCAGACCCGTATGTAACAAAGCGCTCTGTCAGTCACTCTCAACTCTTTCTCTCATTTTTAGAGGCGATTATGACGAGAGACAAAATATAACAGTGCTAAACTGTGGACTTCGTAGGATAAAACGACAAAATAAAAATAGCACAAATATAACAGCACGTTTGCACGTCAAATGATGCTCTATCGACAATGATCCAAAGTCCACCGAGCTTCTCTATCCCACATCAGCGGGGGGGCGTCGTCTAATGACTAACAATGTGGGGGTTTACAACCCCCCACACACAAGTTTGTGGTAATCAGAAATTTAAAAAAATTATTTAAATTATGACAGTCGTGTTGTATCAGCCAGATATGTTCATGATGGAGGCAATGAAGCGGGAGTTTCTCTAGGGGGAGTGTCTCTCTTCAATTAGTGAGGCTAAACAATGGACACTTTCCAAGAATAGGTTCCAAAACTTCTCAAAGCAAAAAAGTAATAATAAAACTAATACATTAAATGCTGCTTTTTCAACAAGTGGTCAGTGTTAATGAAATGAGGTGCCTGTTTTTCAGAAAATGTTCAACCACAGAATGACATATTTATATTTAGCTTATACTATTATTAGTTTAAAAACAGGATTCGTGTGATTTTTGTGATTTATAAACGTTAAATAAACAAAATAGAAAGTTGAAATTTATTCAAATGAAGTAAAAAAGGTTTAATTTTTTTTTAAATTAATCTGTTAAGCAACACTGATTGAGTAATGAGTGAACTTGACAATTGCCGCAAACACTACAAATTTGTGTAAAAATTGAATGATATTTAAATGTTTTTCTGCCGTGCTATAAATGTTACCTTTTGGGTGTCAGTTTTTCGTGTTTTGCAAGATTATGTGTTGCAGTATTACAGCTAAAAATTAGAACATAAATAAATAGTGTTTCTGGTCAAAATAATAAGCTCACAATGAATTGAATATCAACAGGTTATGTCAAAACAACATTGTATGATTGTAATTGTTGGATACAGAGAAAGTCTAGACCTCGGGAGTCAAGCTACTTTGTTAAATAATGGTTCCAACATATCTAATAGTTCTCACAGCAATAACACATGAAAGGTGTGTATCTATTTTTTTTAAAGAATTAAATAAAATACCAATATCTTGAAAGTGCTAGACATAACATTATTTTTAAAAGTCAAAAACTTTTCAGGCTTTCCCATTTGCATAGATTGAGTATTCTATAAAATGCATTATACACAGATCTATATTGGCATCCAGTTTATTAGAGTGTGTAGATGTGGCATATTAAATTGTGCCCAGAGAACAAGTAAACAAGAAGTCAAAGTACCAGAGATAAATTAGTTTATACACCATAGGCCTGTGTATCTGATTATAATGAAGTCTGACAAGCAAAAGCTACTTATGGTGAACATTGTGATTGAACTGAGATGAATTAGCTGCTCTTTGCAAAGTGTCACTCTATCAGTAAAAGATAACCTGTTGGCATCTTAATAGTTATAATAATGTTCTCAAAGTACTTTGTCTCAGAAATATATTTTTTAAAATCGTATTCAATCTGTAACTGTCACACACAATAAAAAATGTATTTATGTGAAGAAATGTCCGTATGTAAAAATTTTGCATGTTCGTTGTGTCTATGCAGTCACCCGAGGGAGCGGAGGCCAAAGATGCCACCAAAGTTACTAAGCATGAGGTAATTCAAATGTATTTATTTTTCAAATGTGAAAATGCTAACAGCATAGTTGTAAAAATCATATTTTATGTACATTTGGCTTGATTGACAGTCCAAATACCATCAAAATAATGTTTTTCCGTCTTACAGCCCACTCGGAGGTCAGAGCGTCTTTCCTCAGTAAGTGTTTTTGCTCTCTTTCCATATGCCCAGATGTCATTTTTATTATTATAAGGGTCAGTAAGCACTAGAAACCAGTCTTGGGAACGGGTTTGTCATAAACATATAGTGCTGTCACATGCCCTATGGGTATCCTGAACTACAAACACATGGATTAGTATTATTACATTGTATTATCCACTTAGACAGTTTAGATTGGTTTAGTTTAATTGAAATTGTTCTTAAACTTCTATATTATTGTGTCAGAAAATAATTTACCACTCATTGTGGCCTTTGCGTTGTCTGTTATGGCACTGTTTTTTAACTACCTTCATACTTTTGTCTTTTTTCAACCCTCAGAAACCAGTTCCTAAACCTGAACCAAAGGCCAAAAAACCAGCTGCCAAGGTAACAGCTCTCTCTTTCTCACTATCCATCTCTATCTTTGTGGCATTTTACATTTTTAACAAGTTTTTGCATGTGCTTTGCATTGCAGGTAATTTCTTTCCTCCATATATGAAAGTATTTTGCGCATTAGGTGGAGTTTGTGTATTGTATAGACAGTATTAACTTTTTTTAAAGCCGATTTTGTAGCATTTTTGCAGTAGTGTTTTGGTGGTGTGATCTTGCCGGTGTGTTTTGGAACATTTAAAATTGGTGTGGTACACAACTATTTAATTTGTTGTTCCATTTGTGTTCTATGCACAGAAGCCATCCAATGACAAAGCGGTAAAAGAGAAGAAGGGTGGAGCCAAAGGAAAGAAAGAGGAAAAAGAATCTGCACCCACTGCAAATGGGGAGACCAAGCCAGAGGAGGTGGGCTAACTTTTTGTTGTTTGCTAATGCCATTGTCTAGCATTTTCAGTAGTTCTCTACGTGGTCTTAATAGAGGAAAAAATATGAGATCGCTCATTGAAGAGCAAAAATGAAGTATAATCATAATGATATTTTACCCCTAAAAACCTATGTATATATAAACTACTGTTCAAATGTTTGGGGTTGGTAAGATTTTTCAATGTTTTTTAAAGGAATAGTTCACCCAAAAAATTACATTTTGTCATTATTTACTCACCGTGACCCTCATGTTTTTCCAAACCTGTGTGAGTTTCTTTCTTCTGTTGAACACAAAAGAAGATATTTGAAGAATATTGATAACCAGACAGTTGACGGTAGCCATTGACTTCCATAGTATTTTTTTTTCCTACTATAAAAGTCAGTGGCTACCATCAACTGTTTGATTGCCAACGCTCTTTAAAATATTGTCGTTTGTGTTCAACAGAAGAAAGAAACTTGTACAGGTTTGGAGCAACATGAGGGTGAGTAAGTGATGACAAAATGTTTATTTTGGGGTGAACTATGCTCACCAAGGGTGCATTTGATCAAACAATATTGTGAAATATTACAATTTTAAATAAATATTTTTATTTTAATGTATTGCAAAAAGTAATTTATTCCTGTGATGCAATGCTGAACTTTCAGCATCATTACTCCAGTCTTTAGTGTCACATGATCATCCAGAAATCATTCTTATAAGCTGATTTGATGCTCAGAAAATTCTTATTATTATTAATGTTGAAAACAGTTGTGCTACTAAATATTTTTGTAAAAATTGTAATACTTTTTTTCAAGATTCTTTGATGAATATAAAGTTCTAAAGAACAGCATTCGTTTTTCTTTTGTAACATTTTAAATGTCTTTACTGTCACTTTTTAGAGGTCTTTTACTAATTTAATGCATCCTTTCTGAATAAAAGTATTAATTAAACAAAATTCTTGCTGACCCCAAAATTTGAATAGTAGTGTATATGTCTACTTTTTATTTTTATACATTGGTCATTTATTATTGCATAACGCACATCAAGTTGCTAAACTGAGCTCAGGCCTTGGAAAAGGTACATTTTGCATGCATTTTGTCACGAGAGCTGTCTCCCCTTCCTCAAAACCCTCTGAGATTACTCAAATTGCCCTCCAGGACACGAAAATGTTTTTCTTAGAACATTTGTGTTAACAAGAATGAAAGAGCAGACATGTGAGGTGGCAAAGAATGACCTAGATACAGACATGTTGTGGTGTATTTAGATGGTTTGTTCTAAAATGACTGGGTGTGAATTGGTGGCATTATGTAAAGTTTAGAAGGGCTGACGGTAACAACAGGTATAATACTGCTTTAAAAAATAATTCAACTTAAGGATAATATTCTTTGTTGTTTTTAAATGTTGTTCTACTGTAAACCAGCTTACACTCTTATAATCTTAATCGTGAATCTTAGATCATTAGATAATGGCCGATTTCGTTGGATAGTCACGATCAGTGTATCTCCATCTTAATATAATTTGTATAACTTGCTTTTCCAAACCTCTTGTGACAAAATGATTAGGGAAACATGACAATTTATTGTTCAGTGCTCTGTAGTAACATGGATTACTTTATACTGACCAATATCTAATGGTCTTCCTGTATCCCTTCCCATGGCTTCTCAAACACTTGCATGTGCTCACACACACACACACACACAGATCTGTGTCTCACGCTCATCTGTCAGTGTGTCATCATGGAGAAGTTCCGCCCCCTCCTTCCTGTCCATCCGAGGGCAGAGCGAGAGTGTTAGAGTAAAGGGTACGAGAGTTTGAAGAGTGCAGTGTGTTTGTGTGCTCGTCACTGTACAGTCTAGGTTTATGTGTCTCTTTGTTAGACTATACAAAAAAAATAATTAATAACATTGTTAATGATTGTAAACCAAGGTTAACAGAATGTTCAGTACATATGACATAATTTTGATATTATGAATCGCATCTGAAAGATTTTGAAGTGTTATTTCAGAGCCACTATCTTCATCAGACGGTACAAAAAAATGTTTTGCTAAAATAATCACTGATTTCAACCAGGTTTTCTGAATATTCATGGGTCAGATAAACACATTGATCAGTATATCAACATTAGGTTGGGATTGAAGAATACACAATAAAAATACACACCTAACCTTGAAATTAATTCATTCAAATTTAAATTGAGTTCCTTTGAGACGTAAATATAAGGATATAAATGTGCTTTGCTATCTGTTTTTTCCTGATATATATCATTAAGGATGTTAAGTTTAATAAATCATCATGATTTCCATTTTGAGGTAAATTGGTCATCATCTGTGTGTGGGCTTACTCGTACTAACCGAGTGGTTTTGGTTTTGTCTGTCGGACTTCTCATAACATAATCTTACAGTTTTGAAAAACGAAATAAATCATATCAATACTCTGTCCTCTACATTTAAGAAGTAATTCACTTTTTTCTTTTGTGCTTTTTTTCCCTGTATAGGAAACTGAGACGGCCGATACCGAGGCCGAGGAGAAAGAGTGATTGAAGTTGTTTTCTGGAATAACAAAGAACATTTTTTATTCCTATTGAGTATTTTGTAAAATGCAAACTTTTTTTAGACTTATCGTACTAGATTTCCTTAGCTAAAAGTCGAGTCACACTCCCCGCTGAAGCACCGTACCTGTCTCCTTCTCTTTCATCTGACTGAAGGATAGATTCATTTCAAGGAAAAGCAACAATTATTCTTGAATATTTCACCAGCAGCTCGCCTGCCAAATTCAGCCACTTCCGGTTCATCTTTTGCCACCAGAGTGCATAGCCTTAGCTCCATGTATTTGGTTACTAAGGTCTTTGGTGTGTATTTTCTTTGAGTCTTGTTATTTAATTTGTTGAATATCTTAAAAAGGGGGGGGAGTAAATAGGGACAAGAGATTTGAGTTGTAACCTTTCGATTTTTTTTTATCTCCTTTGTAGCATTTTAAGATTTAAGTGAGTTCTTTTAAAATTGCTGAATTAAACATGACCCTTAACAGTGGCAGATATCCATAGCAATAAACAAGTGGTGCTTTGTGCTAGAAGGTTAGGAAAACTCTACAATAATTGAATCTCTTACAAATGTATAAGTCCACAAAACTGGTTTGAGATACTCTCTGTAAAATGTTTTCAAATAAAAGATGAATAAACGGTCAATAGGCTATTGTGTGCTTGTTACTGGTTGTTTTTTTAATGCTCCACAAGTACTGGGTTGTCTTTATTCTCACAGATACAAAAGTTCAAAACAGCCTTAAAGGGATAGTTCACCCAAAAAATTTAATTCTGTCATCATTTACTCACCTTCAAGTTGTTCCAAACCGGTATGAATTTCTTTGTACTGCTGAACACAAAAGAAGATATTTTGAAGAATGTCGGAAGCCAAACAGTTGATGGACCCCATTGACTTCCATTTTTCTCTCTATACTATGGAAGTCAATGGGGTCCATCAACTATTTGGTTGCCCATATTCTTCACAATATCTTTTGTGTTCAACAGAAGAAAGAAACTCATACAGGTTTGGAACAGCTTGAGGGTGAGTAAATGGTGACAGAATTTTCATTTGTGGGTGAACTTTCCCTTTAAGGCCAGTTCACACCAAGAACGATAACTGTATCAGCGTCCACACCAGCGGACGATATCATTCTGTTTATTCTAAGCGTACACTGCAGTTATGACATCTAGCATTTAAAATGTTCAAGCTCTTAAAAGTTGTATGGATTCTGATTGGCCAACACAATCTCATGAAAGTGTGTATCTATACCACGAATGTAATTTCTCGTGCCAATTATACGTCAAAAATGGTTTAGCGTGCATATGCTACGCACTGAAAACCCCTTGGGTTGGATTAGGGTGGGGAGTGCGTGCGTATTACAAGCCATAAAGTGCGTATCATATGCAGGCGAAAACTGCGTAGCATATGCACGTAAAAACTCGTTTCGGCGTATACAGTAAATGGCACGAGAAATAACATTCGTTGTATAGATACGCACTTTCATGAGATCGGGCTCAGTTGTGGTGTGGACTCTGCTATTTTATATTTAGAATGATTTTTAGAACTATATCGTTAGCGTTATAGTTATCGTCCTTGGTGTGAACGGGCCTTTAGGGTTGGTATTCATTTGAACCCACTATGATACACATGATAATACTGAAATGCTATATATATATATATATATATATATATATATATATATATATATATATATATATATATATATAGCTCACACTAAAGTTTTGGGGGAAGAATATACATGTATATTAAATAAAATAATATGTCAGAAAATAAAATATTGGTACAACAATGAAAAATGGTCAAAAACCAGTACCAATGTGTCTTTCATAAACTGATATAATTCTACATTTGAATTTAGAATTTAATGAAACCTTATAATTTATTCTTTAATATAAAGGCATAGCTCCCCCTTAGTTGGATTTCCTGTGTATTAATTAAATCATAATTGTGTTATTAATGCATAAACACAATAAAATAATTTCAGTAACATAACTGATGCCACTATCTATTTAAAAAGAAAAATAGGGAAATGCAGAATTGTCATCCATCTATTGCCATCCATTGTGGTTAATGTTTCCTCAATTTATTGTAAAACTATATTTGATAAACAACTTCTAGATGCTTTAAAACTCCAGATGTAAAATAAATGTAGAGCACTTCATGTTTTCCTCTTAGAAAGTCTAGAGAAAATCAAATGTCTTCTGACTTAATACAGCATATTATTGATTTATTTAAAGACTCTACTTTTAATTCCAACAATGCAATTTGTAGTTTTCTGAATAGGGAGTAAGTGATGAAAAATAAAGACAACACTGTACCATAGAGAGTTAACTTTGTGGAAAACTCTTGAGGTTCCAGGTTGTTTAGTCCAAAGCTACAAAAGCCTTTCAGTGTAGTTCTTTATACACAGACACATGTGACCCTAAACACACACAAACACACTCACTAAATACAACTGCTGATGTCAGAAAGTGAAAGGTCAGCAATGCCGTGGGGAGGCAGGAACGGAGAAGAGGAAATGAACGGACTGACAACTCTTGTTGGACTTGCCGTCTGTCTTTCTCTCAAGGTATAGCCAATAGATAAAAAGCCCCATAATAGTAATAAAAGGGTTAATGGTCTCACACAAGCAGCATGTTTTTGAAATGTAAAATGAAAGTGATTTTGCCCCCCACCCCCCAGTTATTTAGCATTGAAAATTAGTCCAAATGTGGTCTGATTAAAATTAAACAGGAAACTGATCACATTATAATTTTCTACATTACATAAGGTCAAATAAATGACATGAAAACTCTCATACAATTGAGTCTAAATTGTCACTAATTCTATATCAAAACTGGACAAAAATCTGGCCTTAATTATATGATTCGGTTTATAATACATGTGTTGTTGATGTATTATTATCAATATACATTATATATATCAAATACATACATTTTACCCATAATTCAGGAGTTGCATCCTTCACTTTTAATATTTTTATAAGGCCAATTGTATCCTTTTTTTTTTTTACTGATTATTATTAGAGGTTACTCTTTCAGAAATCTTTTTTAATTTTAAAGCTTTTGTCCGTAATTATTATTATGTGAAAGTATTACAATCTGGAAGGTTCAGATGAATGTAGAAAGATCTAAGGAGGCAAAAACTCCAACTGGATTAATTTACCCTTACAACCTTTGACCCATCTTTGGCCCCTGAACTCATCATCTGAAATGTTAGTCCTGACCTCCAGTGGTAAGAAGAAATACTGCATGCCACTGATCACAAAATAACAGTGTTCTTCCAATTTATTATCTTTAATCCAACATATTTTAAGAAGGTGTTTAAGATTTTTATTTTTAGTATTCTGAAAGAAAATTAGTCATTCTTTCAGTGAATGTTTGCTTTTTTCTGAACCTACTTATGAAGTTTTGAGCCTAATCAGCCACTTCACCAGATCACCGTTTCTCCAAAGTCTGATAAGTTGCATCAGTTTTGCTTATGTAGCCTCGAAGCCAAAGCTGCTATATTCATGTACTTTGCGGGTATTTGAATGCTTTTCTCCTCCACGTTTACTCTTAGTGTCAGTCGTTTAGCAAGTTTTACATCACTAAATGCAGTTAGGACTAACTGTTGAACTAGGGGTTTTCCTAGAAAGGGCACATAACAATTTACCTCATCTTTAAAAACAAATTCAAAGATTTTATCAAAGTCACCTTTTTAGCTCAGAGAAAAACAGAAAAGACAAACCTCAAACATTTTTGTTATGCCTCACGTTGACTTAAAACAAGAAACTGCAGTAAATGTATCTTTGTGGTTCTAATGGTAATGCCAATGTACACAGAAACACAAAAACACGTGGTTATTTTATTATAAGTCTATAGAACAACCCTACAAAAAAAAAAAAAAAAATTTAGATTGTTCAGACCATAAAGTAAACGGTAACACTTTAGTTTAGGGTCCACTTCTCACTATTAACTAGTTGCTGCATATTACAAGGATATTTGCTGTTTATCATTTGTTATGAAGCACCTAACAATGCCTTATTCTGCATGACCTTATTCTACATACCCAATACCTAAACGTAACAACTACCTTACTACCTTATTAATAAGCTGTAATTAAGTGTGTATAGAGGCAAAAGTCATAGTTAATTGGACACTAATCTAAAGTGTGACCAAGTAAAATAGTAAAACAAATAAGTAAACTAGTATAATAGTATACTCAAGCACTATTGTTGCAGAAGGTTAGAACTCAACAGGCATTTTTAATGTTGTATGACTGCCTCCTAAATCAGTTTACTTAATTTAAGGCCGTAGGATGAGGCTTCATAAAAACTTCAACTGGCTAATTTAAAGTCAACATTCTCACTCCTTATGCCATCAATTGCTTACCTTTCAAATAAAAACGAAAGAAGAAATATGTACAATACTTGTATGTAATGAGTACAATGTTATGGGCAGAAGTATATGAAAATATTTTGCCCAATTTAACTGTTTTACACAATCTTTAATAGACATGGGCTCAAAATCTGCATGCTGTTTTTTAAAAAATAGATATGTTAGAGTGACATAGATATATAAATAAAATCACCAATGTCCTATTTGTCTGGCGTTGCCATTAGTCACTGGATTCCTGTAACTCACAAGGTTTAATTCATTACATTCTCCCTGTTTACTACCCTTCCCCCATTTTACTGCCCGCTCGCTTTTGGGAAAGAAATGGAGGACTTCCCAATCCAAATCACAACCAAGAGAGGGGGTGGGTTCCTTGAAATAAGTCTGGTTTTATAATTGAAATTGATAGACTTTTATACACCTCACAACCACAAAAATACGGTGGTTATATTCTGGTGTTTGATTAGCTCTTTAATATACTGTTGTGGGAGAAACATGGTGTGAGATCCGAGCTTCGCTGCCCGCAGGGTCGACGACAGACCGAGGAAAAAGAGGCGCCATTAAAGCTCAGGGTCCGGGATTTAGCAAACAAATAACAGTAGCCCGAATAAATAGTTAAGTTTTTGCATAAAATGAGCCACCATTGCCTTCTTTTCCCCCTTCAGCGTTAGCATCAAAGCCTCCCTGACAGCACAGTCCTGCGCGTACGTACTAGACTCTACTCGTGTATTCCTGCGCAAAGGGGTTGTGCTTTACAGAGAGAGGAGGGGGGTGTGGAGCGTAAACTGAAACCCTAAATATTAACGAACATCCTTAAGGTGCATTAAACTGCATGTTTTAGAAACATCGTTTCTTGTCAATCCCAAACGCCCCGGTGCTCGGGGATTTTGTCCGCATCGATGCGTAGCACGTTGTGCCTACGAGGGGACTATTTTGCGCGAGCGCGGAAGGCTAGAGCGACGCACCGGATCTGCTTTCCGTGTGTGTTGGGTGAATGGAGGCGCAGCTCTTCCTGGTGAACAAACACTGACAACTATAGGGCAGCCTAGCTATACCCGCTTCCCAGAACGGCCACACACACCTTCTCCTTCACCCCCAAAACAACCCTAAACATGGCTGCTGAGCGTAAACACGTCGCGCAGTTGAAATCCGGTGAGTAAAAGGGATTGAGAAAGATGACGCTGGAGTCTTTTTATATACATATGCCTTTCCCACCACGTCCTTCTTGAAAGCTAATGTAGCTCATTCTCCCCCATCTCGCAGAACTGTACTTCCTAATAGCCCGATTTTTAGAAGCTGGACCTTGTCAGGACGCGGCAGAGGTGGGTGATTTTGTAAAATAGGATTGTAAACGACATGTCTGGAGAAGATTGAACGGTGATTTGCTATTTTTGTGCTTTTTTCAGACCTTGATACGGGAGGTTCAGGAGAAGGAGGTAAGCAGCGCGAGCCTTACTCGCGTCGCATCTCACTGCGCTGCACTTTAGGCTGCTAATTTAACGCAGATTTTATATTTATGGTTTAAAAACACAAACTTGACCCCTTAGAATTTACCTAAACCTATTTAACACCATTTTCCAATTACAGCTGTTACCCAAAAGGATTGACTGGACTGGCAAAGAACACCCAGGGAGTTACGAAAATTTGGTAAGGGATCCCTATAACAGAGAGAAAACTTTTTAGAGAGCAAAATAAGAAATTGAATTTCCCGCAATTTTAAATCAGGAAAAAACTTAACCCGAACACACGGGGAAAAACCAACCTCAGGGTTAGAAAGGACTGCCATCTGATGAACCCAGAACCTGGCCTGACCTCAGGGATGTGAGTTTGGACACAGAGGTGTGCACAAGGTGTAAATAGATGTTAAATTCAATGTAGAAATAAAGAGACGTCATGAATGTGCTGCTATAAGGGGAAGGGAGCGGAGGGAGGAGGGACCAGTGCGCAGAGACTGAAAGCGGGGCGGGATGGAGTCGCTCTGCTCCATCTAACACAACCATAGTCAGGGTAAAATACTCCTTTTACCTTAGTTTATTACACTTAAACTAAGCTTTTGGAGCAGGGGACATCAGAGCCGGAGACCTAGAGGATCTTAGGAGGGTAATGGGACTTTTAAGTTGCCCGGACAATGCTTATTTGTTTTCGGAGGAAATTCTTTTTGAACAGTGCTGTGAGACTTGAGGCCGATAATACAAATGAGAGGTACATCGAAATAAGTACGTATTGATTAATTTTTTATTAATTACGATATTTAGAAAGGTAAATAAATTATTAATCGGACTATTTGCATTTTTCAGTTGCTCGCTATTCCACGTATGAGTATCACTCGGGAAGACTATTTGATTCCGCATTCGAAGTGAGAGATGCAGAAATATCTTGATTTTAAAACTTAGTGTGTTTTGATCCAGCCCCTGTGATGGCCACCCCCCACTATATATCCGTTGCGTAACTAATAGACTCAACAGTCTGGTTAATCATACAGGCTGTTACTGTTGTATCTCTGTCGTCTATTGTACACGGTGAAATTCACACACATTGTAGCGATAATCTGTTATATTGTATTCGCGATTGTCTCGCGGATGATCTCGCGCGCCGTACGCCACTAGATCCCCGTCTTATATTGAGTGAATGCGTGTGTGTTTGCGTTTGTGTGTGATCGTTCGTGGATGATTTCACCACCGTGTGTGAAGATGTTAAAGCCCGTGCCTGCAGATTGTGTGTAGGAATAACGGACACGACGCTTCACCGCCTGATGTTGGCGCTGTCAATTAGCCTACATTTTTTTCTTCTTCAGGTTTCGAGTCTCTCGATCAACATGTTAATGAGCTATGCAATCTGCATTAATTATCATTATTCATAAGTTTAATTAAATAATGATGATAATAACAACAACAACATTGCATTAAAATTGTATTTATTTAGGCTAATAAATTATATTTTCATATTTATTAAATAAATACACGTATTTTTAAATAAAATGTTCATTCAAATAATTTTAGTAATAATTGACATTTTATTACAGATTTTTTCTAAAGTGTTTATTAATGTCATAATTAAAATGTTTGTTAATTAATATTTTATGCGCAAAATAATTTACATGTAATGTAATAATAGTAATTAGGGATAATTAATTAACAACTGTAAGCTATGTTTAGATGATACCATTGTTAAATACTGATTTTAATTTTATAATTAATGGTTTTAATTCATATACCCTGATTCACTCACTGTTAAACATCGCCTTATTTATAATCATTAGCTAAGCGGTGTGTGCGCGCGCGTTTTTGTGTGCATGTGTGGCTAGATGTGAAGTGTGTGTGTGTGTGTGTGTGTGTGTGTGTGTGTGTGTGTGTGTGTGTGTGTGTGTGTGTGTGTCGACCAATAGGATGACGCTAAATGCAATTAAAGGCACATTAATTATGGCCTGCAGTTGGAAGCGGGATCTGCTGAACAGGCTTGATAAAAGATGCCCGTACTGACGCGGTGCGCAGGGGAACGCACGTTTTACACTGTAGATTAGATTCATCTCTAGGGAGAATATGCACAGATAAGAAAAAGCTTTGCAAAAATGTATTGGTTTGAAATGAAGTGTCGTCTATTATCCTCTAAAGGTTTTAATTATGCTATTATGTGGACGTTTTTTCTGCGTACATTGACAGTGTCTGTTAAATGGCTGTATTTAAATATATCGTTTTTATTATTTTTTATTATTATTTTTAGTAGTCGTTTATTATATGAAATTATTTCATGGTGATACTGATCATTTTTGATTAGAGCCTTCTCATTACATCCTTTGATAAAATGTTGTACTACAACATTCAAATTTAATGATTTAATTATATAATTGTAATTATATTTTAAAAGGTATTTATGTATAGTAGTGTTAAGACTGTAAATTATTTGCCAGGTTGCAACATTTTTGCATTTATATTTGCACAAAACATGTTTGCTTTTTTAATTTCTACTTTTTTTGTTTAAATCTACTTTCTATGCATGCACTATTGCAACACAATAATTGAACGTATTGAAGATTATGAAACAATACAGTTAGGTGTATTAAACAGATCCATTTTCCCTAATACATGTTTGTGATTGTAGGTGAAATTGTACAGGCACGTTTCTTCAGATCACCTGTTGCGGTTGTGTGAGCGAGTTAGCCCTCTTTTAGAGAGGGAAGTGCCAGCCAGCGTACCTGGAGTCAACTCACTGCTGGGAGCCGGACGACAGTCAGTGCTACGTACAAACAAGAGTGAGTCTTTCTGTTTGAAGATTGAATATATTCATCATCCATTTTTATAATAAGCAAATCAACCAGTTAACGGCCAAGTTAAGCATAAAAGCAATAGATTTTTGTATTTATTTTTTACTTACCCCATAACTGTAATGCAACATAAGATCAGATGTGTATTTTGAGCGCTACTGTTTTTTGAATTAAAAAGTTTAAGATGGGGAAACACTTTCAAATCTAGAAGATTCATTATAAAGGATTTAACTAGAAATCTTTTTAATATTTACAAATGGCATCTCACTATTGCATCCGATGTGTAAGTATGCAAAAGAAAGAAAAATGATAATTGATCAATAGTAGTGGAATTTTCCTCCGTAATGCTGCCTTCGAAATAAAATAGATTTCATAGCAATTAACTTCGGTTACACTTTATTTTAATGTATCTCTGTTACAGTGTAATTATACATTTACGTTTTGAGTAATTTTAATTAACTCCATGTACTTACTATAGGGTTAGGGTAGGATCAGGGTTTGGTTTAGGGTTTTTTGCATGAAAATATGGATCATTTATACTACTTAAGTAAATACGTGTAACAAGGAAGGACACATTAAAATAAAGTGTTACCAAAACTTTCTATAACATTATCAAGAATACTGCTAGTGCCCTTCCAAGAAATAAAACAAAAATGTATAATACATTTTGTTTTGCAGTGGATATCTGTGTTTTACATCAATCCCAGGTTGTGTATGTGTGCCTAGGGATTCAATCACTTCTACTGTGTATATTTAATGACAGTCCCATGTGTTTGTTGGCAGGTTGTAAGCACGTGGTATGGAAGGGGTCGGCCCTCGCAGCCCTGCACTGTGGCAGGCCACCGGAGCCGCCAGTCATCTATGGAAGCCCGCCCAATATTGGTAAGTCCCCTCCTATTGGTTGCTATGTTAATAAATACCAGTGGAAGAAACAACATTCATCCAAATCCTTAGACTTTTCTTAAAACTGTTTTGCATTGATTTGATGGTTAATATATATATATATATATATATATATATATATATATATATATATATATATTTTTTTTTTTTTTTTTTTTAATAAAGCGTTTGGTACATATGTGTTTTAGAAATTTAGAAAAATGTGGACCATACATTAAAAATAGTTTTTGTTTGTAAATGAAATGATTATAAGAATTAGCTTAGGATGCTGTAAATATAGTGTATTTGCTCTCATGTTGCTTTGCTGGATATGTCTTGTGTGCTATAGTGGAAACAGTGTACAGTCGGAGGCTGAATGGCTCATATCGGTTGGGTCAGCTGGTCCCTACAGCTGTTTACCAACATATGAAGATGCACAAGAGAATTCTGGGCCACCTTTCATCTGTGTACTGTGTCACCTTCGACCGCACCGGTCGCTGCATCTTCACAGTAAGACATCTGGTTTTATTACATTTTTTTTTGTTGAATGTGCTTATCTTTTTTTGAAATATAATGAGTATGAAAAATATTTTTAAATTTACGAATTAATTATAAAACTGAATTGTGCAGGTTTTTAGAGCACTGTATGTTTCTGAAAAGTATTTATGAACATTTGTGTTGTGTGCCCTCCCTTGGCTTCTTTTTGAGTATAGTATTCTGGAGTGTATTACATCAGGTTATGGAATTTTAATTTGTTCGTTATGTTCTTGTGCTGTCAGACTGTGTGTGTGTGTGTGTGTGTGTGTGTGTGTGTGTGTGTGTGTGTGTGTGTGTGTGTGTGTGTGTGTGTGTGTGTGTGTGTGTGCTCGCATGTTTATCTGGGAATGCATTTGAATGGTTCGACCACAGGGAAAAGATGCTATATTAATTTATTGTTCAGTTTTATTTATTGTGAGTGTTAATTGGATTGATTTAAGATTTGACTTCAATATTAGCTTTTCAAAAAATATTTCAATTTTTTGTTTGAAAACACTATTAAATATTATGTTTTTATTTATACTGGAGTCTCAAGGACACCTGGGGTGAAAAACAGGTAATTTGACAGTTGTGATATCCAGGTCTAGATTTGATTGAATTAATATTATTTTTTCTAGTTATGCTCAGCTAATATTTTATTTATTGACTAGAAGTTGCTCTATATTTGATATAGAATCTCTATAAACTTGTATATATATATTTAAAATTCTTACAAATTACCAGTGATCACAAATGACTAGGAAAGAAATAAAAATATGTGGGAACCTTGTTTACTTTATAGAGTGTGAGGAGGGCATATATCCCAAAATGTAAATGTGCATTTACACTCTTCACTTATAAGTACCATGACCAGGATGCTTTTGCTTTTCTAGCATATTTAATATTCAGTATTTTTAATATTTAAATAAATTCAGAAATATTCATGTATTCTACATAAATTAAGTAAATTGATTAAGCAGTCAGAACATACAAATGCTGACAAGTACAATGTAGCAGAATCAAACTACTTAGTAGTGAAGCCTTTGTGGCTTTAATTAGACTGTATGCCTCATTAAACTGTATACATACAACTGTATGCCTTCCCATTGTGGAATTTAAAGGGTTGTCACTAAACTTTTTAGGGTGCTGTTAAAGTGTCATATAATAAAACAATTTAGGTCAAGAGTTTTAACATTGCAAAATCCCCCAATGAGCATAATGGTCTCAAATGACCTATTGAATGGAGGGATCTGGTCGCTGTTTGGTCCAGATGTCTGAGTGGGTTTGAGGTTCTGAAAGCAGCTGTGGTTTTATGAGTTGAGCAGGGACTTGCCTGTAAGAGGGTTATACATGTTAACACTGTATGTAGTTACAGTGGTTCAAAAGAACTGTTCTGTAGGACCATTAAAGGGGCTATTGACTAAACTTGTGCTTATTCTACATGGCAGGATGCTTTGGATAAAAGCATAAATGAATACGTAAATGTGGCTCTATCGATTTCTGGCCTGTTTTGATGTGTCTGAGTAATTCATCATGTACAGAAAGTGTTTTCTATGCGTTGTGATTTAAAGGGTTTGGGACCAAAAAAATTTTGAATTCAGTTTTTAATTACAGCTCTTTTATCAGCATAACAATTTGAGTGAAAATTTAGTGTTTGGTTTGTCTTCTTTTTTTTTTTTTACTTTATTGACAGCAGCACTTAAGATACATGAACTCCACACGTCTGTGTCAAACATGATGATCATGTTCTCTCTTGCATGATTTTAGGGATGATCCGAAGAGCGTCTTGTAGAAGCAAGGACATCTGAATGTCTGTCTGTACCAAAATTCACATGATCAGCGTAACAATTTGCTTAGTTTGATTAGTGACCTAGAAATAGCAAAGAATATTTCATGTTCATATTACGTCATAATGTGTACATAATTTGTTTGACATTTTTGAGACTTTATTTACAGGTTTAAATAAAAAAATACAGATTTGGGTAACACTTTATTTTAATGTGTCCTTGTTACACGTTACATGTATTTACTAAATTAGGCATAATTACATGCAACAAACCCTAATCCTACCCTAACCCTATAGAAAGTACATGTAGTTAATTACTATTACTCAGTAATTAAATGTATAATTACACTGTAACAGGAACACATTAAAATAGAGTGTAACCCAGATTTGTATTGTGGTCTTTTTGGTGCATCTGTACACTACCGTTAAAAATTTTGGAGTCAGTAAGAAAAAACAAAAAACTTGTTAAGCAAGGATGCAATATGATCAAAAGTGACAGTAAAGACATTAATAATATTGCAATTTTTTTTTCTCTTTTGATATTTCTAATCAAGTTACCAAAAATATTGTTGTTGTTATAATTATTGCACTATTATACATTAATTTAGTGTTAAGTGTTACAAAGCGTAGTGTTTCTTTGCAAAGTGACGTCTGACAGCGTAATACATCGTTTTTAGTTGTTTTTGCGGATCCGTGTGAATAGGGATCGTTTTGACCATGATGTAGTCTGGTCTGTTCGTGGAAAATGCAAAGGAAGTACTTTTCCGTTTTTAGTACATTGTTCATCATTGTCATGTAAACGTACCCTTAGAATGATTTCTGAAGTAATGACTGCTTAAAATTCAGGTTTGCTTTACCCTCTAAAATATTAAAAATAGAAAAGCTATTTTACATTTTAAAAATATTTCAGAATATTACATTTAAATTTTTTTTTTTTTAAATCTGAAAAATGCTGCCTTGCTATAAGAATAAGAGACTTCTTTCAAAAACATTAAAAAAAAAAAAACGTACTGACCCTAAACTTTCAAACAGTAGTGTACTTAATAAACCTGACTCGGGCTCTATGGCCCTTTGTTGAATTTTCATTGAGTGGTTCTATTCTTTTGTTCAATGTTGTGCTTCACTGGAAACTCTGTCTTAATTTCCTAGTGACTAAAAGGGTATTTTTAGACAGTGAGCCTTCTGCGCTCACAGGGACAGATAATGTTTTGACTCTGGGATAAGTGTAGAGTTCAAAGGTCATTTGCATATTCCATCTGGGCAAACACACTGTTGGTCTGTGACATCATCATCATGCCCACAAACTTGTTAAAGGTTCTATGTGTGTGTGAGTGGACGTGTTTTGATTCGGGCATTTCTCTGACATTATCTCACTTTCAGCCTGTGGCATGAGCGTTTGTTAACATTTGTCAGCGCTCTGGTTTTAAGCGGCCTGTAGGATCGTGCTTGTGTGTGTTTTGCTGATGTGTGTTTTTGAGTGTTCACTCTTGGGTTCCATTTTACTCTGCAAGTTTTTAATGCTCCAAAAATGGCTGAACAGCAAGGATTACTCCCCCTCTTTCTGCCTCTCCCTTACTTTTCCCTCTATCTTTCTCTCCTACTCCTGTTCTCTTTGTCTTTTCCTCTTTCGATCTTGGTCTCTCAGTGTATTTCCTCCTCTTTTTTTCTTTCTATAGCCTAGGTCTTTTTCTCCCGGCGTAGGGGGGGGGGGGCCAGTTTGTGCGCGCATGTTGAAAAAAGTGTTTCTTTTGTGGATTTGGCTACGAGCCACGAATAAAATCATCTCTTTCATATTCCTGAGCCATTAGCCAGTGTGTCATTGGCATTCCATCTGTGTTTAACAGATCTTCGGGAATGTTCTTCTCTGTGTGAGGCTTGGGGATCATTTTTCTTTGCTCAATTCGATACGCATTTGTGGCCTGCATATTAACTGTTGTTATCACAGTTAATTCTAGTGTTTCAGGAAACAACAGTCATATTTTCATGTTGTTAAATTTGAGATTACTAAATGAGGAGGTAAATGGCAAGCTGATTATCTGAGGGGGAAAAAAGCATATTTCAATCAAGCTGTGATTGAAAGACTGCTGTAGGTAGCACTTGCTTTTTATGATCCTCTGCCTGTTGTCATGGAAATGCAATGCCACAGGGCTGCATTTTTAGGTTAAAAGCATGTTTGATTCACCTTGCAATAAAATCACATTGGACGTGTTATTAGTAAAGAATATTAACATTTGTGTTGGAAGACGTTTATAATGTTTCTGCAGGAAGCATTGAGATGATGTAGCTTCCTGCAGAAACATTATAAATGTCTTCTACTCAAATGTCTTCTATACCATTCAAAAGTTTGAGGTCAAAAATATTTGTAATGCTTTTAAAAGAAGTCTCTTATGCTCATCAAGGCTGAATTTGTTTAATCAAAAATACAGTAAAAACAGTAATATTGTAAAATTGAATTAACGTTTTTTTTGTTTATTTGAATATATTTTAAAATGTGGTTTATTCCTGTGATGGGAAGGGTATCTGACGTAAAACCTGTGCCAAATCATGTGTGTGTGAGAAGCGGACCCTGCAAATGAGTGGGAATAATGCTAAGAGAGAGAGTGAGAGTGAGAGAGAGAGAGAGAGAGAGAGAGAGAGAGAGAGAGAGAGAGAGAGAGAGAGAGAGAGAGAGAGATTATTCCTGTGATGCAAAGCTGAATTTTCAACATCATTACTCCAGTCTTCAGTGTCACATGATCCTTCAGAAATCATTCTAATGTTGATTTGGTGCTCGAGAAACATTTATTATTACCACTGTTGAAAACAGTGGTGCAACTTATTATTATTTTGGAAAGCATAAGACAGTTTTTCTTTCAGGATTTTTTGATGAAGAGGAATATTGAAGAGCAGCGTTTATTTGAAAAAAAAAAAAGTAATCTTTTCATTTTTGATCAATTTAATTCAGCCTTTCTGAATAAAAGTATCAATTTCTTAAAAAAATTATTTTACTGACCGCAAACTTGTCCCACTATATACTGCACAATTAATAAATATTCTGGATTGATCAGAAAGAAAGAAAAAACATTTATTTTTAAAACAACAATCAATTGTTTTTGTTTTAAACTTTTTTAAACAAAAAGCATAAACAGTATTAGATATGTTTCGTTAGCTCTTTTAAGACATCCACAGGACCAGGCTATTGTAGAAATCTAAATATATCTAAAGTATGAAAAGAAAGTTATTTATTTGTAATATTATGCACTGATGAATTGTTCTCAATAAGATAGGAACATGTATTAAAGTAATTAAGTAAATAAAGAGTCCATTTTGATTTCATGTTGACTTTGAGCTAGGTAAGTTTCCAAAGTGGTTTTAGATACATAAAACAATGGGTTGTTTTAGGGTGACATAAACTTTGTTTTTGGTTATTGTTACTCACTCTTAGATAATTTGCTTCTCTTGGCACGGACCAATCTTGTTATCTGAGCCTATTTAATTGTATTAAGTGCATTTTAAATGCCTCGATACTTCCATCTTTAGATGTGGGCATTAGTTTAGCTTCAGACAATTGGCTGAAATCTCGGCATGAGTTAATTCATTTGCAAAAAACTTGACTAAATTCTTGTGGATTTTATTTGGCAGCCCAGAGACCAAACTTTCTGATGAGAACTTTGGAATGAGGACTCATTCTGACGTACGACTTTAGCAGGGTCTGAGGGGTTACGATTTGTGGTGTTTCCTCAGGGTTCAGACGACTGTTTGGTGAAGATCTGGGCGACGGATAACGGGCGTTTGCTGGCGACACTGAGAGGTCATGCGGCAGAGATTTCAGACATGGCTGTGAATTATGAGAACACCCTGCTGGCAGCCGGCAGCTGTGATAAAATGATCAGAGTGTGGTGCCTGCAGACCTGCGCCCCGCTGGCGGTACTGGAGGGCCACGCTGCATCCATCACGTCGTTACAGGTGTGCAACACATTTACATACAAATGGTAACAGGCACACGGATATATACATGAGAAATTCACCAGTATAAAGAATTATTTCAGATTTAACTGTGATTTTTTCCTACAATAAAATAGCCTATTTAGATTTTTACTGTGTAATCAATTTTTAGTCTAGATCCTCTTGTGTGGTAATACACTAAATTACTGTAAAAGACACCATATTGAACACCATTGTAGGATAATAGTGTAAATAGTCTCCATTATGGTAATTCATAGTCCCTTTGGCTGGAAAATTGGACCTTTAAATTAATTTTCTCCCAGCCGATGTCACAGAATACAATTGGATGTACAGTACATGGGGAAAATACACTAAGCATTATGACTGATTATTCTATGTTATGGTGCAAACATATATTTATTATAAACAATTAACCTTAATAGGGCCCTGTTTGAAATGTGGAACACTGTGGTAAGAAGGTGAACTCAACTGTTCATTTATTTGAACAGTAAAAGCAGTATTATTGAGAAATATTAATATAATTTTTGGTTTTTAATATAGTTTTTATATACCGGTGTGAAAATTTCTGCATCCAAGGTGTGCATCCTTGCTGAATAAAAGTATTAATTTCTTAAAAACAAAACATTACTGTCCTGAAACATTTGAACGGTATACATTAAATTGACAAATATATGTTTTGCAGTGTATAGTATAGTCATGCACAATTGCACGCCCACTCATAGAGACCATGTTCAATGTGTTGCAAACCTGTTTCAGCTGTTTGTGTGTGTGTAGTTTTCTCCTCTGTGCAGTGGCAATAAGAGGTTCCTGTCCTCCACTGGAGCTGACGGCACCATCTGTTTCTGGCAGTGGGACGCACGCACACTCAAATTTGGGTGAGTTTCCTTGATTCTTGCACACATCTGTGGGGTTTTAATATTTGGAATGTTTTCTTTGCCGCGTAGAGTAAGCATTTGAATCTATTTTTGTTTAGTTGAATTAATATTAAGGAGAAATATGTATTATATGTCTTATTTTTCAGTGCTAAAACTTTCTCTCAACCCAGCTTAATGTGCTGAGACTTTTCATTTTTCAATCATTGTTTTTGCAAATCCATTTGGTACAAAAATTACACTCTTAACCTTTAATAAGACCACTAAGAGCTATATTCTGGCACACTTTTCTGTGTGTTTTGTATGTTTGTGCAGGCAGCGACCCAGCAAATTCATTGAGCGGCCCAGACCAGGCGTGCAGATGATCTGTTCCTCTTTTAGTGCAGGTAGGCCACAAGTGTCAAAGCTCGTTTCTCACCTCTATCTGCTCCCATTTTATTAGATATCATTCTCAGCCTCTCCCATCGGGAACCCATATGACAAAATGCTTTTGTTCTAACACTGAACTTGTAGTAAAACTTGATGTGTACAGAAATGGGACACTTATTTGTTTTAGGGTCTTTTTGGAGTTTATAGACACTGATTAATGAGATCTGCCAGTTTGCTTAATTGCTTTACCATATGACATGATACAGTTGTGATCTTTTATATTACATAAAATAGAAAATGGAATATAATGTATGAATATTGATTAGGGCTGTTCATGAAATCCACAGTCCTGTGTGAACAGCCCTTAAATCTTTATTGGACAGATTGACAAATTTGATTAAATGCATTGCTCCGGACAGTAGGCCAGTGATAGGATTAATTTCAATAATACTGAAATAAAACAAACAAGATTAACTTCTAAGTCGCTTTTTTAGTGTTTTTGTTTGCCATTATTACCTTAATTTGTGGGCCTTTCTAATCAAATATTTATATATATGATTAATTGCAGTTGATTTGATTATTTCACCTGTAAACCATGTAATTTAACTGCAAATTGTAGTCGATTGACAGCCATAATATTTAAGACTCATGCCCATGATTATATGAATGTGTGTGCTTACATAGAAATGTGATATTAAGTGACTATTCCCATGTTTTTATTGTTCTGAAAGCTGATAGCAGATTATAGAGTGACGGCGGATGGGTTTAGCTTAAACAATTTTCTGCAAAGTGAGGCTATAAATATCCTGTTGTCAGACAGATATCACAGACTTTTTAAAAAGAGTGTTAAGCGCTGCAGGAGCTCTTTAAATACACATTCTAGTTCTTTCCTCTACATTTCTTTGGTATTACACGGGCTGAATTTGTTCAAGCTGTTTGAGTTTCTTGTTCATTAACACCATATTGTGGTTATTGCTTATATTTGAGAGATTGCGCCTGTATGAAAATTATGACAAAGCTTTTGTTAATGATGTATTTTTGTGTGGTTTTTATGCACAATGCTGCTATTGATTATGATGTAATTTATGTAAGGCAAGTGATTTTTAATGGTATTTCAGGTGGGATGTTCCTCGCAACAGGCAGCACTGATCACATCATTAGGGTTTATTACTTTGGAGGTGGACAACCAGAGAAGATATCTGAGCTGGAGTCTCACACTGTATGTAATGCGTTTGTTTGCATTTTGTGACTATTTACACCCTAATAAACAAAAAATGCAATTTAGATGTCAAAAAAGTAAGAGGTAGAGCATGCATATTTATTTAGTTATTTAGCACAAATTAAATGAAAAGTTTGAGTCAGGTTTGTGCCCTTTTCTAACACCCTGTCTCTGTTACAAAATAGGTAAAACGCTCCGATATTATAAAAATGCAAATACTAAATGATTAATATTAAACTATTTTGTAAGTAAGTATGTAATATAATATATGTTTTGAGGTTCTCCTCATGTTTTTTAATGACTTTGTATTTTTCCTTTAGGATAAAGTCGACAGCATCCAGTTCTCCCATAGTGGAGATAGGTAAGCAACACTGGCTCCATTTATCTGTGTACATGTGTGAATGTGAGAGAGTGTGTGTTTGCATGGCAGGTTTGTTGGATTAATGGAACATGGGGGTTCTTATAATTATGAGCTGATGTTGTCAGCAGAAAAAATACCTTTGTTCCCATATACATCATACAAGAATTCAGGTGCATGAAATGTTTTTCTACCTAAACAGTAGGCATATGACAGTTACCCACACACACCAGTTCTCTGCAAGCTCTTTTATGTTCCTCACACACTTTAATTTAATGAGCAAATGTTTTTGCATTGGGGGAGCAAGAGAAATAGAGAGTGTGACAGGAGAAGAGGGAGAAAACGAGGAGAGAGTGAAGGAGAATAAGATGGAGAGGTCTGTAACAGGTCTCTAAGGAATTAAAAAGATGGATGTTCACATGAACAGATTCTTTTCACTGGAGGATACAGCATCCAGTGTTACATGTATAAGGAGGGAGGAAATGTCACTAATCAATAGAACTGCAGAAGAGTATACTGTCAAAAAGATATTCATGCCACAAATGAGTAGACTGTGTGTGCATTGTGTTACTGTGTGCAGTCTTATTTAATGGAGTAACACTCTTGAGTAATACACTCTATCTTTATGCAACCTTTATATGGTCATGTCATAGACACTCTCCCTACCTTGTGGTGTAATGCAATTTTTGACTTTATAATTCACAATAATGCTATGCTACTGCTTTGTAGACTGCAAAAAATATTTTCTAATTTTCATTTCGTTATTTTCAGCACATATTTAAACGTCCCGAGATAAATTTACTTGAGAATCAACATTGCATAAGATATTAAGATTTCAGAAAATAGATCTTAAATCTAGAATCTGTTCAAATTTTTTTTACATTTGTTAGCCCATTGACAAATTGTTTTTAATCTATGAAAATTCTATGAAACTCTTAACAAATTGTGAGGATAATACAAAAAAAAGCCATAGTGGTTAGAAAAATGTGTTAATTTGAGATTTAAGAAAGAGATAATACATGGCTAGCTGTGTATTTTTAATTTTTGAAAATCAAAAAATCTAAATCAACGTTGATGCAAAGAAACCACCCAACACATAGCGGAGGATGGTTGTTTGATGCATAGCTAGCCATGGATTACCCCACTTATACCATGGTCATTTGCCAGCATTGACAAGTTAAAGCTCTTTAAGTTAAAGAGAGAGAGATGTGCATGTGAATTACCTGCGTCTGTGAAGCATCTAGTTTATTTACTTCAAAAACAGTGACGTTACAACCTCCATGCTGAGTAATATAATGTAGCAAATCAGTAGCAAAGATAATTTATTAATAAAAGTCACGGGGCAGCATTGACTACAAATTTCTGTGCTTCTGTTTGTGTGCGCACAGCACGATCTCCGATCTGTGTGCGAGTGGCGTGTGTGTGTGTGTGTGTGTGTGTGTGTGTGTGTGTGTGTGTGTGTGTTTCAATGAAAGCAGCGCATTAATATAGAACAGTGATTAAACGGTTATATTGCACACCTACTAGCCAATCAAGTATTCAGACAGTCCATGGTATAATTCAGGATATATTCTCTAAAAAAAACATAATGTATTATCATACTTTGCCTTATCAAATTGTTTTAGGTATTGTTACTGTAAAATGAGACTGTTTAAGAAAATGTGATTACTGTTTAAGAAAATTATGTTTTGCTGTGTAATGCACATATAGCACACATCAATAAACCTCACTGTTTTATAGAGCAATACACATATGCATACAGAAAATGTATGTTAATGTAAATGCACATTTAATACTATGTAATTTCACTACTTTTACTCATTTTATATGCAAAACCTGTTTGCATAGAAGTCTTAAAGGCACAGTAGCAAAATATGATCCTTTTTTTATCTCTGGGAAAATAAACTAATAAAAATCGTGACCTTAACACATCACTGCATTATAGAGTAATACATAGTCAATAATAGAAGAGCCAAATTCAGTGCACATTAAACAAAAACCCCTTAATTAAAACCTATTATAAACACTTATGCTCAAGGAATGGCAAGACAAATGGGATCAGTGTTTTAGAAATAAACTTCACAAAATCAATCCTGTGATTGGTGAAAAGCACTGGGACCATATTAACTACACTCGCTGTTGCATAGGCCACTCCAGACTAACCCATACGTTTTCTCATTTTACTTTCAGTTTCAACTCATTTTCCTTCTAAATAAATTTAAAATGGTAGAAAAAGTGAAAATGAATTTGCAAGTTGTACAACTTTGATTTTACTAAATGCTTTAAGCATTTTAGTAGATTAAAAGTTCATTACAGTATGCCTCATTCTGAAGCTTCATGAAAAGGAATGAATATGTATTCTTTTAGATGAGGTTTTCGAACATAAATCTAAATCCATAAATTGTGTGTAGGTTTGTGAGTGGCAGTAGAGATGGCACAGCACGGATATGGCAGCTGCAGCAGCAAGACTGGCGGAGCATTCTCCTGGACATGGCCACTAAATTACCTGGGTATGATAAACATTAATCACTGTTTAAAAGTATGGCTCAATTAACTGTGCATTAATGTTACATTTTGTTTGCTAAACAATTGATCGTTAGCAACATAATTACTTGGGAGTGCCGCAAGGTCAATTGATTCTGAAAACACAGCAGTGACTGAGATACAACTCTAAGGCCGTGTGTCCACAAAATTCAGCCGGCTAAAAACGCTAGACGCTCTGCTGAAAACGCCTAGCTGTGGGCGCTTGAGAGCGTTTTGGCAGCGCAGCGTTTTTTCAGTTGAGACGATTCGTTGCTATGATACATAATATCCGCAGCACAGTTTACTTGTAACTGATTTCGTAGATAATTTGTTTCATACTAAAAAGTTATTTTTCATCCATTTTGTTCGGTTAGCTCTGCTGGTTGACGTCGTTGTACAGAAAGAATGTTGTGACAGTTGGTCGGTGTGATATTTGTCCCGCCCCTCCTCCCCTGTGATTGGACGGCTGTGTAAAAAGTGACAGTGATGAGAGCAGCGTTTTACCCAAAGTTGTACTTTGTTCAACTCTCGGCGACCAGTAAAAAACGCCGGGCGCTCAGCGCTTGAGTGTAAAATACACGCTCAGCGCCTCGTCACGCTCATGGCGTTAAAAAAAACGCGGCGCTCCCATTGAAAACAATTGGAATTATACGCCAGCTGCGTGAAAAAACTCTTTGGTGGACACACGGCCTAAAGACAATTATAGAATAAACATCCAACTCCACCAATAGATTCATTTTTAATCTAGAAAACCTTAACTTAATAAAACAATAAGCAAACAAATGACATTGGATTGTTTTTGGATGCTCTTTTCTCCATCATTTACTGATAAAGATTTGCATGTTAACTTGTTAATTTTTGCAGCTTTTGTCAAATTACCGTAAATTTTTTATATATATAAAAAAACTACAACTTTCCGCTTAATTCCAGCTCTAAATTACATTTGGAATACCAGAATTTAAATTTATTTTTTAGAATTTCAATTTAACAAAATTCATATTAAATTTCAATTTAACATTTTATTCAAATTGTTATGCTGTTAATATCATTTGTATAAATTTTTTAGAAATTAGAAAATGAAAACATTTGTTTTCTGTCTTTTTTAGCAAGTACAACCCTCCACCTTTAGAGGACAAAGTTACAAAACTGAAGGTGACTATGGTGGCCTGGGATTGCAATGACAACACAGTCATCACCGCTGCGAACAACTTGACATTGAAAGTGTGGAACTCTTACACGGGGAACCTTATTCATGTGTTGATGGTAAGAGTGTGAAGATCTCTCCGGAATGATGGTAAGGAGACAATATTTGATGAATCATGTTGTCATCATAGCCCTTCACCCACAGGGCCACGAGGATGAGGTGTTTGTGTTGGAGCCACATCCATTTGATTCAAGAGTGCTTTTCTCTGCTGGTCACGACGGGAACGCCATTGTCTGGGATCTGGCAAGAGGAGTCAAAATACGCTCTTACTTCAACATGGTAAACCAGCCACCTACTCTCCCATTTCTTTTATCAGAAATGGAAGGATCCTATCCTTGACCTAAGTAAATATGCAAATCTATTGATTTATTGGTGTTTATTGTGTCTCACAGACTGTGTTTCTCTACTTTGATGTGTGACTGTGTGTAGATCGAGGGTCAGGGCCACGGTGCAGTCTTTGACTGTAAGTGTTCTCCAGACGGGCAGCACTTTGCTTGCACTGACTCTCACGGTCACCTGCTTATCTTCGGCTTTGGCTCTAGCAGCAGATACGACAAGGTACTGAAAGCCTATGTATGTCTCTGACACTATGCTCAGAATAAAATAAATATAGATTGAATAGTATCCAACATTGTTGTCACATGACTTCATCACGTTGCTTTTTTAATTCAGTCTGTGATTTAATTTTAATTCTAGTTTTAGTAATTTTTTTATGAATTTGACTTTTCCGTTGAGATTTTTTTTAAATATATATTTATATCTAGCTTTAGAATCATTTCAGTTTTAGTAATTTTAGTAATTAAACTTATTAAAGTTAGTTTTCAAGGCAACACTTCTAATTTTATGTTTTGTTTATTTTTTTCCCATCTAATATTTTTTTCCAGCTTTATTTCAAATAAATAGTGTATATGGTGTATACTGTAAAAATGTGGAATGCACCAATATTAATATTTGTCTAAAAAAACACAAACATTTATTTAGTTTTAAATGCTACAAGTAAATTTTATACAACATTATAATGTAAAGTATAAAAATGGATATTCAGATTATAAAAAAAGATTATATTTAACAGTGTGTTGTTAAATTATTGGTTTTAAAGATTAACTTTAAGTGAGTGTTAGATGACAGGAATGGTAATCTAAATGTAAAAATAGGGGAAATGAGCATGCACAATTAAATACCCAATTTTTCCCAATACCGATATATAAAAAAATATCTGTAATATCAGTCAGTAACTGATATGATCAATATACAGCTTCTGTCTGTTTGTCTTAAGCCAAAAGATACACACGTTTTGTCTATGTGTATTTACTCTGAATGTATTTATTGATCTGTTCTCCAGATAGCAGATCAGATGTTCTTCCACACTGATTATCGGCCGCTGATCCGTGATGCCCATAACTTTGTGCTGGATGAACAGACCCAGCAAGCACCCCACCTCATGCCCCCGCCGTTCCTGGTGGACGTGGACGGGAACCCTCACCCTCCACGCTACCAGAAACTGGTTCCCGGCAGAGAGAACTGCAGAGATGAACAGCTCATACCCCAGATGGGACTCACGTCATCAGGTAAGAAACACAAACAGGCAGTTTCCTTTCTGTGTTTTTATTACTTGAAGTACTTTTTGGCCACTTGTTTATGCTCAAAGCTTTCACAAACATACACCTACAATCTGTCACTGAACACTAAATAAGGCACTCAAATGTCTCTGTATTTGTTTTTTTTCCTCAATTAGGGCTGAATCAGGTGGTTAGTCAGCAGGCTGCAGAAGGCTCAAGTCCTCTTGATAATATGATCCAGAGACTACAGCAAGAGCAGGACCAGAGACTGGGCTCTGACACAAGAGCCAATAGAGGTAATGCAGACTCTCAGTTTTTTAGCTTGTTTTTTGTATAGCAGGGTTGACACAATACTAAATGTTTGCTACCACTCGATATCAATACCAGTGAAATTTCATGATTCTTGATACCACAGTAAACACTAATGTGCTATTGAACAAAAAACAGCTAATTTAAATAAGACACTTGCATTCAACAGTTAAAACCATGGAAAGCCTGTAGTTTTCACAGTCCACGACTTTACAAAAAATAGTGCCTTACAAATAAAAAAAGTGCCTTACAAACCCCCCAGTTAGCAAGACAAAGTTATCACTACTGTAAAGTATAAAAATGTCATAAGATGATCTCTATAAACCGGTGGGTGGTGATTGTGATTCTGTTTCACAGCAGTAATGCTGATGCACGTCGCATGTCTTTTTTTGTGTGTAGGATCTCTCAGTTCTCCCACAGAAGTCTCTTCTCCACCTAACGTGGGTTTGAGACGGAGTGGACAGATCGAAGGTGTTCGGCAGATGCACAGTAACGCTCCGCGCAGTGAGATCGCTACCGAGAGAGACCTGGTGGCGTGGAGTCGACGGGTTCTCGTTCCTGAACTATCACCTGCCATAGCTTGGTAAAACCCACACAGAAATACAGTGGGGTGTCCCCCCCCCCCCCCCCCCCCCCAAAAAAATACCTTATGATGTATTATGAAGTTGAAACTCATATATCTGTTATTTGTAAAAAAAAAAAATATGGACACCTCCTACTCAAACAAGACCATCTAATTTCTTTCTTTCTATTGTTTCATGCAATATAATACCGTTTGTCCCAGTTAGACATAGATGAGGTGTTTGTGACACTTCTGTGTGTCTGTTTGGGTATGAAGTAAGCAGGAAAACTGGCGGACCGCTAAAGGGGAGGAGGAAATCAACACCTACAGATCAGAGAGGAGGAGGCGCAGCTTACACAGCCAGTACCATAGAGAAAACCGGGTAAATCATCATATCTGATCATCAATTTAAATATGTAGATAAACTAGTCTTCCTCACTAATTGATTAGTCAGAGGTTGGATAAATATACTGTGTATGCAGCATCATAAACCGCCAAACCTTTATATCAATATAAATGTGTCTTAATGACATGTTGCTAAAACCATTGTTGCTGTTTAATATGCAATTTAAATTCAGTATGTGTACTAAAGTTTGTGTTTCTCATACCAGCATGCTATTGAAAATGCTGTGGAGGAGGGGCGCCGTTACCAGGGTAACCAGCATAACTACCATACAAGATTGGCTGTGGAGGAAACGAGTCGTCAGAGTGAACCCAACGAGGAAGAACACAGTGCCTCTGAGGTACTGTCAAAACATGCAGTGTCCCTTTAAGTCAATAGTTAAGTTACCACCCATAATAATGTTTGGGGTCAGTATGATTTTTTTAAATGTTTTTGAAAGAATTCTCTTATGCTCACCAAGGCTGCATTCATTTGATCAAAAACAGTAAAAAAACAACAACACTAATATCGTGAATGCAGCAAGCAGGACGAGGCCGAGAGCAATGAGAACGGTGCGATTTATCTTCGAGGCCGTGACTGGATTGCTAATGAGCTTAACCTGCATGCAACTGTGAAGTTTACAAATTCTAACGTTTTTTATTTCAATATATTTTAAAATTTAATTTATTCCTGTGATATATTTTCAGCAGCCATTACTCCAGTCTTCATTGTCACATAATCCTGTTGAAAACACTTGTGCTGCTCAATATTTTGTGAAAACCTTGATACTTTTTTTTAGGACTATTTGATGAATGAAAGTTCAAAAGAACAGCATTTATTTGAAATATAAATCTTTTGTATAAATATAGAAGTCTTTAGTGTCACTTTTGATCCATTTAATGCATCCTTGCTGAATAGAAGTATTAATATCTTTTAGAAAATAAATCTTAATGACCCTGATCTTTTGAACGGTAGTGTACATGCGGACAATTTAAGAGAGAAACAGAATATTCAATGAGTGAAAAAAGTACTGTATTTGACTTTCAATAGCAATTGAATCATGAAAAGTGGTTAATGTATGACAGGTGGTTGAAAACTAAAAGGGCCTGGTGACAGATCGAAAAGGAAAGTCAAGTAATTTCAGAGGCGGTGCAAGTTATTACCTTTTGTTAAAAGACTGCTATAAGATTGCCTTATATTAATCATTCACTCTACAGGGATGTGTGTTAACGCAAGTACGTAGCATCAATTTTGAGTTCATGTTGACTTTAACATTTAAAACTGAAATTGTTTAATTTATTGTGGGGATTTTCTTTTTTTATTGCTGCTGTGTCTGAAGTGTTATTGTTCCATCTGTTGTGTTAAAATCCCTGTTAGAAGTGTGAGTGGTCCATTTGTAGTGTCAGTGTAGCATCCATTGCAGGTTTCTCAATCAAAACCGCACCCGCCCGCCCAGGTCCGAAATTAACACCCGCCAAGCGCCAAATGCGGCTAGATTTTCCATTTGGCGAGTAAATCTCAAAAGGCTATCCGCCACACTGGCGGGTGAATGTTCATACCAAAATAGTAATGTAATAATGTTTATTACAATTGCATTTTGTAATGTTATAAAATATCTGGCATGATGGCTCTTAGGGATGCTCATTTCGTTTAATTTTCCCGACCGACAACCGCCGCTCGTTATCCGATTATTAACCGTTAACTGATAAGATTATAATATTGAATTGCCATTAAATAAAAATAAAATTAACGAGTGTCTGTGACCCATTAAAAATACAAAAAAATGTATATATATATATATATATCACGGGTTTATTTTAACGTGTAAACAGCAGCATGCAGAACAGATCAACAACAGAACCTGGATTCACATCAAATTTTCACGCACCTGCAGCATTTTTGAGTGACAACAGAGAAAAACAGAATGAAATAATATAGATAAAAAACCTAAAATAGAATTTAAATAACTTAAATAACAAATTAAGATGACAAAAAGAAAACACTGAATCAGTTTGAAGCTTTGAAAAAATGGCTTTTTTTCCCATTAGACTATGTTTTTTTCGTCAAATAAAAATAGCAGGCCTACCTCAATCCACAGCTTGTCTAGTTTTTACTAAAAAAAAGTAACATGTCTACATGATGTGGGGTTAGTCTGGGTCTCCGATGGCACAGATGTCCCGAGAATACAGAGGTAACGTCTTGCTGGGGTGGCCAACTTCGGAAAGCGCCTTTCATTTGCTTTCCAAATGGTCCCACCTTTCCTTTCATTGGTCCCACCAGACTCTCGTACATTTCATTTCATTTGTACATAGACTCTGGCACCGCTCCATTGACAAGCGTTAACTTCCTTGTAGGCAGGTACTCTATTGAAGTCAAAAACTTTTTGGAGTCACTCTGGATCTGCCATAACCAATCGCTAACGTTTGGTCGTGACATATGTCATGCTCATATGATACAACATACAAGATCATTGTCACCAACAAAACTAAGCAAAGATTGTTCTTGCTCCGGTTTTAACTTCTTGATATTCGGCAGCATTGCCACAATGGACCGAATGGCTTCGCTCGCATCTTTCTCCACTGCCATTACTGAACTACAACTCAAAATAACGCATGACATCAACGTCATCGTTCTCAGCCACTCCCTCTGTTCGCTGATTGGCCCGGTAAAAAATTGATCGGAGAAAACCAAAGACTACAGCACAATCCCAGACCTAGTACTGAAGGAAAATGAAAATTGAGCGGAAGTACGTAGGAGGGCGAATCCAGGCTAATAGCATTGTACTTGCACTAAGCCTACTGCTTTATTTTAATACTGCGTAGCATATTTTGCAAGTAACTTCGTTGCCCTTTCTGTCGAAATGGTCCCACATTAAAATTAAATAAGCTCCTTCACACGGCAACAGAAATATTGTACTGTGAAGATCAATTTTTTTTAATAGATAAGAGAGAGTTAAAAAAAATAGCAGATATTGGTCAGTTTGGACAGCAGTCATTCTGATATCATAAATGTTTGAAAGGAAAAAAGTCAGAAAGGAAAAAATGTTTTTTGTGAATATTTTATGCTCTCCTGCTTTTGGTAAAATTGGAATTTGCTGTGAACAGGCTTGTTTGTGCATATTTTATACTTTCCAGTTGTTTACACTGCAAAAAAAACAAGATCATAAAATGATTTTTGCTGAGTAGTGACATCAGACTTGCTGTGCTCTGGGAAAATGGCATAAAAAGAGTGTGGTAATCCTCAGTCTCTTTATTCCTGTTGGTTTTTAGGGAGAAACGGAAGCAAGACCTCCAAGCAGAGAATCAACAGATGAAGAGAGAGAGGAAAGAGAGGAAAAAGAACCCTGGCCTGATGATAACAGCAGCTCCAGGTAAATGTTCATTGCCCTCAAACTTCATATGACACAGTGCCATGTATCTGACAGTCCTTATGAACATACATCAGTCAGATCCACACATACTGTATGCCAGATCTGTTTATATTTGCAGTGATTACTCCAGCGATTACTCAGACTGGACAGCAGATGCTGGCATAAACCTCGAACCGCCCAAGAAGACCAGCGTGAAGAAAAAGAAGAAGAATGCCAGCAGCTCGGAAGAAGATGGAGAGAAGAAAAAAGACTCCAAGAAAGAGAGGAGGAAAGAAAAGCAGGACAAAGATGAAGCCCTACCAAAGAAGAAGAAGCCAAAGGAGAAGCGGAAGGTCAGTGGTCCTTTGTGTGTTATTTTAATATTTTTTCATGAACCGTTATGAACAAATGTCATTTCAACCATGTAAATTTAAAAAATGTTTGGAATAAAATTACAGATTCTAGCGCCCTATGATTTCCGTGATGAGGAAAATGCAGACGGAATCGCGGAATTTGCACATGAAAACGGAATTTGCATATATTTTGTTGACATATTAAATAAACATTTTTTTTTTACTTCCTTCTCATTTTTCAGTTTAAAACAACAAATGTAGAAAGGTCTCTACCTAAACCATGGCCAAATGGCATTGATAAACATGTTGCATAGTAACCATACGACCTCACGTTCACGCGTAGGGAAAAAAATGTCGAAGCGAGTGGCTCCTGATAAGCTAACGGTGGCTGCGTTTGTGGTAGATGCGCCCATTTGTATACTGTAACGTGCTGATCTAACCAGCGGTCTCATAAAACGTAAAAAATTTAAACGTCTGGGAGAATGAGTAGAGCAGGCGATCTGAATAAGAGTGATGATGCAAAAAGAGCACTATTCGGTACGGTTTTCTGTGCGGACACACCCAACCCGAAGCGTGCAGCCATACACAATAGACCTACAGCACGCAAGTACTGAATTGAGCTCTCTTTCGTGTCTAAATAGACAAATAAACACAACATTATGTCTAAATGTCTGTTTTGGAGAGTATTCACGTAAACTATGTCGGTTATGTCTTAAATAGTTGTGAGTGTATCGGATGTGCATCAGTGCAATTGGATCCGCATGTCATTGGACACTATCCGACGTCTTAAAGTGACAGTGGGTAATAAACGTAATGCGGTCCGTGTCCTTAATATTGGTCAAGCAACAAAAGAAAAAGAGAGAAGCATTCACTGTTTGTTAATAGCTTTAAGGATTAATTATATTTAATTCATACAAATAAATATGTCTGCTTGAAAGAATAAATGATGTATGCAAGTAGTTATAAAGAATTTTTTTACTTTAGGAAAAGTGGTTTTAATGTAATTGTGTTGGCTTTCTGTCAGGCACATAGGGTTGTTTCAATGTTTCTGTCTCCCTGCAGCATGTCTGCATTTAATCTTTAATTTAATATTCATCAATCCTACCTTGTAACTGTTACCTTCATGTTACTGTTATTTTTGGCCAGAGATTTGTTGAAGGTTTGGCTGAATTTTGGAGAATTTTGAATGTGCTTTGCTGAATATATTAACAGTTTAAATAAAAAAGCTGAATTGTGAGTTTGTGTAACTGAATTTTTAACGGTCAATACTGCAGAAGTGAAAAGAAAACAAGCAGATCCGAAAAATCCGAAAGGGCTAAAAATAAAATAAAAAAAACGGAATTTGAAAAAAAAAAAAAAACGGAATTTGAGAAAAAATAAAACGGATTTCATAGGGCTCTAAGATTCCTTTCTCTTGCCAAGGCTAATTTCATAGGTAGCATTGAATGTATCCAAAGTAAACACAATTTAATAATACTTCCACAATTTTTGCATAATTTTACAATTACATCTTGACTTGAAATTACACCCAAAAAAAAAATGTTTTAAAAGTGAGAACATGTTTTTTAAATCTGTGAATGTGTGTATTCTTCACACATCATGTCTCATCTAGTCTCAAGCTCTTCACTGACACTGATGTCTCTTTGCAAGTGCACAACCTTTATTAAAGGAAAATTCTCTCATCATACTCACCCTCATGCCGTCCACAATGTATATGACTTTCTTTCTTCAGACTTGCTTGCTTTCTTTAACCACAAACATCTTAAAGGTTTAGTTCACCCAAAAATGAAAATTCTGTCACCCTCATGTTGTTCCAACCCCGTAAGACTTTCAATCATCTTCGGAACACAAATTAAGATTTTTTAATGAAATCTGAGAGCTGGATCACTCCTTCATAGGCTTCTAGGTAATTGCATTAAGTTAGTAAAGACATCGTTAAAATAATCCAAGTGACTACAGTGGCTCAAACTTAAGTTTATAAGCGACGAGAATACTTTTTCAACTATTCATTTTCTTCAGTGTGGGCCTCTGATGTAAGTTCACGAGAGCGCCACGACGCATGTGCGAGAACGTCCTGGTTGCGTATGCAACCCACCGTTCCCTGAAGGAGGGAACGGAGGACGTAGTCGACGCGACTGAAATGGGATCACGCTAGGGAGCCTATCATCTTCGAGTACTATTGAACGAGCCAATGTAATTGGCGTGCGTGATTCGCATCACACACTCCGCCCCCGCGGCGCGGGTATAAATACGGAAGTGGATGCACGCACTAGTTGCTTTTCGCTGAGGAGCCGAGAGTAACCCGGGGTCAGCGGTGGTCCAGCGGTAGTGGCAAGGGGACTACGTCCTCCGTTCCCTCCTTCAGGGAACGGTGGGTTGCATACGCAACCAGGACGTTCCCTTTCAGTCGATAACGTCGGACGTAGTCGACGCGACTGAAATGGGATCAACCATTGAACACGCCACTAACGCTGCCACCTTCCAGTGCCTAAACCAAAGCCTCCTGATGCCCCCGCAAACTTAAGGCGGGGAAGGACAGGGCTTAGGCCAGGGAAGTCACTGCTGTTCCTACAGGACCACTGGGAAAGCGTTCCCCGTACGTTGGAAGGAAGGGACGCTGCGGAAGCCACATCCAACCCGAGGGAGGAAATGTGGAGACTACACATATGAACTGGGCGGAAACCGGGCAGTCTAACATATGGAATGTCACTGGGGTGGCTCCAGCCTAAGACGGGGGGAGACACACCGGACAGTGACGGCAGAGAGACTCTGCCGAGGGAAGACACGGGCTCACCGCAGGGAGCCGTATCGTGGAAGAATACACATATGGGGTCACCGAAGGGACCGCAACATATGGACCCAGCCTAACACAGGTTCCACACTGCTTACGAGTGGTAGGCCTAACACCAGACGTTCCGCACGTCCGACGTCGGAGGGGTGTGGAGGAACTCAACAGGGTTCAATTTTAAGGGAACTCAACTGGAGTAGAAAGGCGCACGTATCCAGTCCATAGGAGGGGAATGGCGCAGCAAGCCGACACTTGAACCGGGCTCACGGTGAAACTGGCTTCATGAGAAGGGAGCCCACGGGAAGCAGCGGTTCAACTAGGTGTCGTCCAGCCCCCAACTCTAGAATCTCTTTAGCAAAGTATATCGTCAACGCCCAGGCGGAGCACTTTACACTCATCATAGAGGAGCTCAACACCTAAGTGGACATGTTGCATCTCGGATCTTTGCCGAAATGAAGGCAAGCACTAAGTGCAACTTTGCATGGAAACAGCCTTCCCTCTCTGCTGAATTCCACAGATATTTGAAGAGCTGGTCTGAGGTCTATGACTTGCATTCTGTACACGTCCAAGCGAATCGGACAGAGAAGCCAGGGCTGGATCTGCCTCCTCCAGGGCAGCGCTTGCAGGCTCACCACCTGCTCCTATTACGGGAGAGGTAGGAACCTTGGGCACAATCCGAGCCGGGATCTCAGCTTGTGAGAGTTAGCCGGCCCAGACTCCAGGCACAATACGTTGACCGAAAGCGAGCAAGTCCCTACCCTCTAGTAGAGACCACGCGAGCAGGAGAACTGATATAACAGAATTTTTAACTCACTACCTGCAGTGGCTCAGGGGCGGTCTCTGCAGTGCAGTCGCACCAGGGACAAGGCCCAAGAGGATAAAGAGGGACACAAGGATTTACAAGACCTTGCTCCTCAGGAACCTGACGATCAGAACGTGCTTCTGCATACTTCTGCAACACGATGAGCGTCGTTTAAACACCGAGGCAACATCATTTTGAGGGTGATTTAGGAAAACAGCCTACTGCAACCCATTTTGCAGGAAAGAGAGCACTGAAGTGATCGAAAGCTTTCAGGATCTCCTCAGGGGAGAAGACGCACTCAACGACTAGGTTCCACTTCTAAAGGCGTAAGCACGCTACCCAATTCTAGGGGGTGCTCGCAGAAGTGATGGTAACTAACACATGTTCTTGTGATAGCCACCTGAACCTCCGCGTTCGGATGTAAGACCGCCCGGAATCTACGGGGGAAGAACGCGTGTGCCATCGTGCCCCGTCCCCGAATCCAGGGGAAGTCAGGAAGGCTGTTGAAGGGAACCAGGTCTAGTTGGGCCAATGAGGGGCAACTATGAAGACCTGTTCCTCTCCTGACATGGCACGTAGGTGCAAGTGACGGGCGCAAAAGACAGGAGCATTGCTCAACACAACATGTGAAGATCACTGGGCTTCAGGAGCATTTTCTGCTCAGCACTTGGGTGTGACAAGTTCACTGAGCTTCAGGAGCATTCCTGCTCAACACCTGAGTGTGATAAACTCACCGAGCTTCAGGAGCATTTCTGCTCAACACTTGAGTACGAAGAACCTCACTGAGCGACAGGAGCATTTCTGCTCAGCACTTGAGTGTGACAAGTTCACTGAGCTTCAGGAGCATTACTGCTCAACACCTGAGTGTGATAAACTCACTGAGCTTCAGGAGCATTTCTGCTCAACACTTGAGTGCGAGGAACTTCACTGAGCACCAGGAGCATTTCTGCTCAGCACTGCGTGTGATGAATTCACTGAGCTACCTGTGATGGACTCACTGAGCTACAGGAGCATTGCTGCTCAACACCAGAGTGCGATGAACTTCACTGAGTTTCAGGAGCAAATCTGCTCAACATGAAGAGTGATGATTTCACTGACTTGCAGGCGCAAGGCGACCTTTTTTTTCTTCTTTTTTTTTTTTCTTTTCTTTGAGTCGCAGTCACCTTTAGAAGGCTCACTGGGGTTAAACGCATTTCTGCGGGCCCCTGGGGCCGCTGAGTCCCAGTGTTTGTCCAAGGGTAGTCCGCTCGGTTTACCCAAACACTGGCGGAAAAATAAAACCGGGGGGGCAACTGAGCGGCCCCGGAATGGTCATGACCCAGCCGGACCCAGGGGATGGAGTCTCCACTTGCCCTGGCTATAACTGTCTCGAGGCTCGATGGCGGCACGATTGAGTAAGCAGGAGGAGTGGAATAAGGCGCCCTCAGAAGCGTCTGACTCCAAGGAGGAGGTGACGGGTGAGTTTGTGACATGCAAGGGAAGCTTGCGCAACGGTCGCAATGTCTAACAACTCGAGGCACGAATGCCCGTGTAGTCGGGGGTCGCCCAGGCCCCCGTTAAAACACGCCCTTTGTACATGGCCGCTCTGTTGAAGAGGGTTTGGCAGCAGACCGGGATGAACTATAGTCACACAGGGTGAGCTGCTCTGCCACGGTCACCTCGGGACTCGATCGTGAAGCTAGCGCTGAAGCGGTCACATATGGAGGGAGCCAAAGGCTGCGACTACCATATACCCCAGGAGCCTCTGAAAGTTCTTTCAGTGGGACCCTTTCTCACTTCAACACCAGCTGAACACATTCTCATTGGAGAGACATGTTGGACCGAGTACCTCTCCAAAACTAGAAAAGAGATACTCAGCCCGTGGGCGAGATTACTCTCTTCCAGTTGACCTGAAGACCCAACGGGCTCTGGAGCACTCGAGGGGAAGGACACTGTACTGATACTCCACCCTTAGACGCAACACACAGGATGGCCTGCGGTGCGGGAGGTAGAGATCTGAAGCACATGTCTTTCAGTTCAAAGCTGCAGACCAATCCTGGGCCAAGATGGTCACGACCCACCACCTAGTAGCACGAAGAACGAGTTTACAACTGGCCTTCGTACCGGCTGGAGGAGCGGCTATATCAAATCCTTCGCCAGCAGGATAAGATAAGCACGCACAAGTCAGGAGCACTGCTCAACACTCGGTGTGATGAATATCACTGAATTTTCAGGAGCACGTCTGCTCAACACCTAATGTGATGACTATCACTGACTTGAGCGGGGTAGCCGAGCCTGAGGTGGGGCAGCAAAGTAGAGAGAGTGGTGTTAGTGTGCTGTGCAACACTTACCTGTCTCCACAAGCGGCAGGGGGCGCGTGAGAAGGCGGATGACCGGGTCCTCGAACGCACCAAGCTGCCTGCTGGCGACCAAGGGGGAGCTGAGGGGTGTAAGGCTATACAGGGTCACACCCGCCAGACTGGCCCTCTTGGGACCCAGGAACAGATGAAATTGCTCTCTCTTTGAAGTGTGGGTACCGCTTGCTCCGCTTTTTTTTTTTTTTTTTTTAGGGAGCCAGCGGCGGAACAGACACACACACAAACAAAGGCTCCACCCGGCCCTCACCCGGGGGGAGGGAGTGATCGTGCCACTCCAAGAGCATCTCATCCATTCCTGGGCGGCCCGCTCCGGAATGCTTTCGCTGTCGCTTGCCACCTGGCTTGGCAGCGCCTGGAGCGGGCTGGGCGTCTCTACTGCGGCCGGCTCCCTGCTGAGGCCTGGGTGGAGGCTGCTGCGGAGGGCCAGCAGGAGCGGCGGCCGGAGAACGCCCACGGCGACGAGCAGGCGGAGGAGCTGCCACCGGCGGCGGGTGGAGGCAGCAGCTGGCCACCGGGGCAGGATGTGCCGGATGACCTCCGTCTGCGCTTGAGCGGCAGAGAACTGTTTGATGCAGTTCTCCACCGCGTCGCCGACCAGCCCAACCTGGGAAATTGGGGAGACCAGGAACCGAACCTTGTCCGCATCCGCCATACCAACCAGGCTGAGCCAACGAAGGCGCTACTGGACCACCAAGGTGGACATCGCCAGACCGATCACGCACGCTACGACACCCGTACCCCGGAGGGTGAGGTCGGATGCAGTGCGGTGCTCACCTATGAGCGCACGGTCTGGATTACCCTTGTGCATGCCATGGGTGCCCTAGCCTGCAGCAACGCCATGGCACGCAAGAGGAAGGGGCTTGCCCACAGGCTTTGTAAGCTCTGCCCGTCGGAACGGACGAAACTCACAGGCCTTAGGGGGGAGACGAGGATCCCCCCAAAAGGCAGCGGCCGCCGGACACAGGTGCACCTGTGTCGACAGACCGCTCCAATGGAGGGACACCTCGCAACCCTTCACCGTTCCTCCATCAAGGGTAATGAGGGGGAAAAGCTATTCAGGCAGTTTCTGGCAGAGAAAGATGCTGTTCACCACCTGATAAGCTCTCCATGCATTTCGGGAAAGAAAGGCACTGGGGCGGCGAGCTGAGAACCAGCGCGGCCCGCCCCAAGATACCAAACTCCAGATTCCAACCGAGACTGAACGGGACACGGTGGAGGTTCCACTCGAGCCCGGCAGCCTTGGCGGCCCGTTTCAGCATAGCTGATAATTCTGGATCCGGCTCGGGCAACATTGAACTCCCGGAGGGAGACAATGCAGCCGAGTCATCATCTCCAGAAGTCAGCTCACCCTCTGATGCTGCAATCGGCGTCCTGTCCTCCAGGGGAGCCCCGAGTGAAACCGCTGGCCCACCCATTACAGATGGACCAGCAGAAAACACCGGAGGCTCCAGTGGTTGCAGTGGAAGGGAGGAGTGAGGAGCCCACAGGGAATGGTTACCGGGCGGGACATCCAACACTATCCTCCGGTCACCCATCCCACACAGCACCCGAGGGTGGGGCATGGTAATGGGGACTCGCTCTCAGCGAACGAAGGCGAGTCTCGCCCTCAACACTGCGACAGTCATGTTCCCACAGTGAAAACATGAGCTGTCCACAAAAGCTGTCTCAGCGTGCTGTAAGCCAAACACGTGACACAACAGTTGTGACCATCAGAGAGAGACAGGGAACGACCGCACCCAGAAACGCACGGGCGGAATGACATCTTGAAAAAGACGCAAACGCACCCGTGTTGCTCTTTCAGAAAATAGGACCGTCACCAGTGCCGGAGCACACAGGGAAATGACCGCGGCAACACTGAACAGAGAACTGAAACAGTGAAGCACTCACTTTTCCGCCCTCTAACCAGCCATCAACACACACAAACATTTAGAAATTTGTTGCTGTTAAAACAGCAGTTGAGAGCTCAAAGCTCGCGATCACCGCTGCACTCGCGCTGTAGAACACCAGCACTGGGAGAGTCTTCCTGAAGAACACCGACACACTCGCTCGTTGTAGACAACAGCACTCTCAGAGACATCAAACGATCGGCTCCGAAGCGAAAGGCAACTAGTGCGTGCATCCACTTCCGTATTTATACCCGCGCCGCGGGGGCGGAGTGTGTGATGCGAATCACGCACGCCAATTACATTGGCTCGTTCAATAGTACTCGAAGATGATAGGCTCCCTAGCGTGATCCCATTTCAGTCGCGTCGACTACGTCCGACGTTATCGACTGAAAGGGAACTGAGTGTATTTAACATGTGTATTTATTCATTCAGAGGATACCTGAACTGCAGAACCAGGGTTTGACATTAGAGGAATGGCTGCCCTCACCCTGGATCACTGACACCATGCCACGGAGATGCCCCTTCACCCCACAGATGGGTGATGAGGTAAAAAACACATTCCTTAGTGCAACAGTCTGCTAAAGAATAATTAAAATGGGAATTATTTTTATTTATATGGTGTGTAGAAACATGGTTAATATTAGGCTGCTTGTTGTGTTTGTGAACAGGTGTATTATTTCCGTCAAGGCCATGAAGCTTACGTGGAGATGGCCAAAAAAAACAAGATCTTCAGTATAAATCCTAAAAAACAGCCCTGGCACAAGTTAGAGCTTAGGGTAAGTCTTCGAAGAAATATATTTTAACCTCACAGTATTTTTCATACACATGATAAAACAAACAAAATTATTTATGATTGTGTGCCTACAGGAGCAGGAGCTGTTGAAGGTAGTGGGCATCAAGTATGAGGTCGGTTTGCCAACTCTGTGCTGTCTGAAGCTGGCCTTCCTGGACCCAGACACTGGCAAACTGACGGGCGGCTCCTTCTCTATGAAGTGAGTGCAGTCTGCGTGAGTCACGGTGACTTATTCACAATGATCTTCGCTGAGTGGCTTTTAACCTGCGACTCGCATTTCTATTGTTGTCTCAGATACCACGACATGCCTGATGTCATCGACTTCCTGGTACTTCGGCAGCAGTTCGATAATGCAAGACAGAGGAACTGGATGATAGGTTAGTGTGTGAATTAAGTGTGTTTCTGCACAGGTTTTAATTTATATGGGTTTAAATGGGTCAATGACACACATATGTTCGAGATGATGAAAATAATAAATCTTTGGAAAATCTAGTTCAAAGTGCAAGTCCTAAATTCTTATAAATGCCATCTTTGGGGTTTTATGCATTATGAAAAATTATTGTAATGACTAAAAGTGTCAAAGTAAAAGTATTCAGATATTTTTCTTAGACCTTGAACAGACATGATTGTTCACACTCCATTTGACCTGATTTAATCTTGCTCTTTCATAAAAAAAAAAATTTTTTTAAAAAGCTTGCTGACCGTGCCAGTCATCACAGGGGCCCTTTAACATTGTTTTTGTTACATTAAACAAAATTAATTTTTGTGAAGAAATAATTTATATATATTTAGATTTTTTAACTTTTATACAATTTTAATAGAAAATTGTATCCAAGTAATATCTAAACAAATTGGGGTTTTTATGTATTTTTAAATAACTTATTTTGTTGCTTTCTATTAATGACTGCTTCTACCTGACACAGAGTTGATGAGCATGTCTGATTTGACACCGATTTATTTTGTCAGGTGATCGTTTCCGTTCAGTAATAGATGACGCCTGGTGGTTCGGTACGATTGAGAGTCAGGAGCCTTATCAGGCCGAATATCCGGACTCTCTGTTCCAGTGCTACAACGTCTGGTCAGTTATCCATGTCCATCTACACATTTTACACATTCTGGAGTAATTAAATTGTTGTTACATTGAGTCTTAACCAGGCATGGACCTACATTAACCTCTATTCTATGTTGCTTTTAACTACATTAACAAATAGTGAATTTTAATACCCACAAATATTTCTGACGTTAATTGCTCTATAACTCACGCTCTATAACACTCACTCTTTGATTTTTTAAGTTAAAGTCCCTGTAAAGTCAAAATGAAGTATGTGTTCTGAGTTTGTCATATCACAGAAAAATGTGTTATTAGCCACCCAGCCAAATTTGAATGATAAAAAAGCCGGCAAGTACATAAAATAAAATATATAAAAATCTTGAAAAAATTAGCAGTAGTCTGGGGTCTCAAAAGCTGGGGTCGTGTCCGCTGCCTGCGCTCAAACCATGCCCACTCGCGGGACAGCTGCCGTTGCCACACTGAACTGTCACCCGCACCACCGGAATGGATGCTCCTAGCAGCTTATTAGGTTAATTATAACATAAGCACACAAGGCAACTTACACTCGTTGTTGGGCACGCACTGCCGATGATGGCACCAGTTGTCGGCGCGACGGGAGGATGAAGGCCGAGGCGGGAGACAGTCGGTTCGGCCCCATTCACCGGTAACAGCGGATTATCAGTGAATCCCAGTTGTCTCCGACGAAAGTTTATAAAACTATCCCGTGTAAAATGATCATTACAGAGGCGGGTTTTGGTGGTGATCCTCAGCTCTCTATCAAGGTGGCTCTTCACAAAATTAATCCACCTCTTCTTGATGTGATCGTTTTTAGGAAATTTAAATAAGGACATCGATCTGTTTTGTACATGATCGCATCCAGGTAGTATGCATTTCCGTGACAAAGACACAGTGGTGGAAAGAGTACTGAAAAAACATACTCAAGTAAAAGTAGCATTACATTCCAAAAAATGTAGTGTGAGTAGAGTAAAAAGTACTTGTCCAAAAAACTACTTGAGTAAGAGTAAAAAAGTAGCTTATTTAAAAGTACTCATGAGTACTGAGCTGCGGATTCTACCCCTTACAATAAACACTGTGCAATACAATTTATAAATTTAAAAAAATTGTACATACTGTAATTCACATTATATTTTGTTCTTTGTTAGAAAGATTGAAGAATATCTATCATCCATCTTTTTAAAATGCATCAAATAGAGAGATTAAAAAATACCAAATTTCTCTCCAAAACGGTATCAATGTTAGTGTTTTGATAAATGAGAATCACTAATATTATCAGATTACCTCACCTAATACACTGAAAAAGGCTAAGATAGTGAGCTAACACTAATTACACACTTTAATTCCATGATATTAAATATGTTACAATTTAAATGTAAATGCACATTGTTCTAGAAGGGTGGCATCATCCCTTACATTTTACACGGCTACATTTGCTCACATTGTAATGCTGATAATATAATTTGTAAGGAAAATTGTGCATTAAATAGGGAAGTTATATCCAGGAAACTTTTACAAAAGAAACAAACAAACACACACACACACACACACACACACAAATGCATGTCTCTTTGTAGTCTCGGTGAAGCTGTTTTATCAGCAGAATCCACACACACACAAATAAAAAGTTCAACATGAAAAAATGTTTTTGCGCAAGTACACTTGCCAAATGAAGACGGATTGTAATGGATCAATCAAAAAACGTTGTTTATTAACGAGCTGTAGTCACGCACTGACAGAAATGCAGTTCAAGTTAACGCCATGGTTCATAGAGTACACTGATTCTGAATCTGGCGGCATGGCGAGCGCGAGACGCGGCAGTGCACAGATCGTGACGCGCGTCTCTCTATAATGTGATTTTGAAGTAAATGGGAGCGGGAATTCACCGCATTATGAACTCGTCACGCAATACCCCCAGCCTCAGACCAAATGTTAGGCCCTGTAGACAGGCCAGCCTATATAAATATCATATTAAGCAGAAATGTGAAATGTACCTTATTAGAGGATTGATATCTGGATTGATGCGTGAAGAATGCACTTCCACAGCAGTCACAAGTAACAGCAGGAATAGGCGGTTAAAGTTGTCTATGCTTAATTTGATTTGATGACAGTCACGAGACTGCTTACTCAATCCAATCACGTTAATGGATAAAAATAAAATACATTTAAAACAAGCATGTAACGAGTAACGACCACAAACAGAAGGAAAATAGCGGAGAAAAAGTACCGATACATCACTTAAAATGTACTCAAGTAAAAGTAAAATTACAAAAAAATTTAACTACTCAAAAAAGTACAATTTCTGAAAAAAACTACTTAATTACAGTAACGTGAGTATTTGTAATTCGTTACTTCACACCCCTGCGAAGACATAGCTAACTAGCGAATTGTACGCTGTAGTAACAAATAATAGGACTGACAGTAACTCGCGATTGAGCGGCAAACTGATGCGAAAGTGCTCTATTTATATTGTTAGTGGAGCCGAAGCGGCCAGCCTCAGTTGCTCCAGTGCGTCATCAAGTAGGGGCGTGTCCAGGAGCTCAGGGGCTCCAGTGCGTCGTCGAGCCCCGTTTTAGACCCGCCCAAAAAATCCGGCAAATAGCAATGGTGAAAAACTGTTTAACGGTCTAACTCCACAATTCAGTACTTCACAGTTCACAGTCTTTGTAATATGTTTTAGCAATACATTTCTAACATTTATAATGTGTTTAGAATTCTTTTTTTAAATTGCCTTTACAGGGCCTTTAAAGGCTTAACATGGTTTATATGGAGGCTTAGAAATGAATCTTTTGTGAGCTTAGTGTAGTCTGGTGTTACATGTTTTTGGGGTAATTGTAGATGACATAATGTTGACAGCTTTGTGTTATTGTGTGATGCAGCTGGGATAATGGAGATACAGAAAAGATGAGCCCATGGGACATGGAAGAGATTCCCAATGAAGGTATGATAAACACTAAGGCTGTCAATTGAATGAAATAACTTTGATTTTAGGATTCAGTTAATATCTTAAGATTTTTTGTAGTTAACACGTTTTATTTAAACTTTTTTTTAAAAGAAATTCATATTTTAATTAGGCGAGGATGCATGAAATTAATCAAAAGTGACAGTTAAGACTTTTCCATTGTCACAAAAGATTTATTTTTCAAATAAAGGATGTTTGAACATTGTATTCATCAAAGAATCCTAAATAAAATCTGATATAACGGTTTCCACAAAGATATTATTAAGCACAACTGTTTTTAACATTGATAAGAAATATTTCTTGAGCAGCAAATCAGCAATGATTTCTGAAGGATCATGTGACACTGTAGACTGGAGTAATGATGCTGAAATTTCAGCTTTGCATCACAGAAACAAATGACATTTTAATATATATCACAATAGAATAGTTATTTAAAATTGTAGTTATATTTTACAGGAGTTTTACTGTCCTTGTGGTGACATTTGGTCTAGAGATCCACCGATTACAATTTTCTAGGCCGATTCCGATTTCCGATCTTTCATTGAGTTTGATCTGCCGATACCGATTTCAATTTTTCTAACCACTTTACAGCACACACAAATATTTATTTTCTATCTTTTCTTTAATAGAACATTTTGCATAGAACATAGAACTATATACTCCTGGTGTGGGAAATTCACACACATCTAAAGTGCAGTGTTATGGAAGAACTGTTTCCTTCTTTTCACATCCAATATCCAACTAAAAAAATGTGATATATTTAGCAAACTAAACATCTGTATGAAAACGGGTAATGGCAATAAAATGATTTATAAATAACAAATAAAAATAAAATAAATATAGCCTTGAAATATAAAGATATTTCTCAAAACACACACACAGGCCTATTGCAATCACTTGTACATCAATGGCAAGTTTTTCTTTGCAAACAGAAGCATTTCTGCTTTGTCACCAGATAGTCTGTTTCTTCTCTCTCTGCCACATGTCCAGTAAGACTAAACAAGCGCTCACTGTCAATGCTTGTACATGGTGCAGAGAGGTAAGCTCGAGTATTGGGAAATAATAAAAACAAGTTTAAATGGGTAAATTTTCTATAAATATTTTTGAGTCTTCATTTTTTTTTCTGACATAGCCTACTCCAGTTCTTGTTAAAACATACCAGACATGCAAATTCTTTGCATTTTGGGCACTTTTTGTGTGAAATCCTATTTATTTTGTCCATCAAAAGTGTGCTTTCACTTTAATTGAGCGTGAGCAGCGCAGCAAAAATAGACTCAGCGCTGAAACTCCCGCTTCACCGTTGATCACGCGACGCTCCTGCTCCTGCTCCTGTGAATGCACTCATTGATTAACATGCACGCCGAAAACCCCCCCCCAAAAAACGCGTTGCTCACGCTTGTGGTGTGAAACGCCCGTAATTCACGAGGTCCCTACATGTGTGTTCCTTGTGCACGTGTGATACTGATGTTGCGCGATGTTAATCATGCTGCGCCCGAATGCATTTGACCGTCATAAAATCGGAATATGTCAGACTGACCGGCCGGTCGCCGGTCATGGCCGATCACGTGATAATCACCAAAACCTGACCCACACACAAAAACGTGGTAGTTGTCATGGCAACCATCAGATCGAGAGTATCAACTGCTCTGGTGTCCAGCTGGCATTGTTTTAATAACCAATACAAACTGAGCTGTGATGTCTCTCTGTCTGTCTCTTCTTTTCCTCCATCTTATTTTCTCCGTCTGTCTGCAGCAGTATTTCCTGACGAGTTAGGCCTGAGTGTGCCTCTAACTGAGGAGGAGCAGAAGGCCTTGTTGTACAAGCCCCTAGAAGGAGAGTGGGGCTCATGCACACGTGACGAAGAGTGTGAACGCATCATTAGGGGCATCGACCAGATTTGCACTTTGGGTATGACTTCATCATTTAGCATTACATGATAACTGAGAAGCCTTACTATGGCTGTGTCCGAAACTAAAGTGATATAACAAGGGGTGACTGGGCTACATTTAGCTCCTAAGATGAGACGAGACGAGACACGTTATTGGGTTCATGAGGACGTGACAATATTTTAACACTATTTTTAAGAAATCTTCAATGACAAAATATATGACTGGAAAAATTGTCTTTTGATAATTTTGATGTTTAATCTAATTTTTGTTGTTGTTGTTATAATAAAACTAGACCTAAGTGAACAATAGCCTTTTAAATTAATAAAAATACATAATAACAATGAGGCAATAATAATTGATTTAAATAAAGTATCAAGTAATTATGTGGTTTTATTAAACAACACTGTTAAAATACATAATGTAATATACATAATATAAACCTTATGTAACATTATGCATTATAACAAATTCTTGTCCGTGGAATGCAGCAATTCTGGTATTTTACCGGTCTTGGCGCGACATGGATGTTAATAAAGCCACAAACCACGTCACACCACATGAATATTAAAAGACAATATAATGTGAGCACTGTAACAGGTTTGCCACAAACTCCCTAGATATAACTGAGATTCTTTTTCTCCTCCAGATGTGGCTGTACCATTTGAATTGCCAGTGGACTTGCAAGCATATCCAACGTACTGCACCGTGGTTGCTTACGTCACAGATCTGAGCACCATTCGACACAGACTAGAGAACCGTTTCTATAGGTCAGCATGAACTCTGAATGGACAAGACAATCCACCACTTGATTTATTCCAAAATTAGTGTATACTAATCATGCTTGTGCAAAATTCAGAATTTCAGAATTGGCCTCCATTCAATTGAATGAATTTGAATTTGAATTTGAAATTCTACACAGTCACACATAGGGTGACCACCATCAAACAAACCAACTGTGGGACATGTTACCAACACTAAAACATAACCTGAAACTGTTATATAATGTCCATTTAACTTAAAAACATTTGTATTCTGCATTTCAGCTGATAAAAATACTTTGTTATTTAGTCCCTTCCTGACAAGACAATTACATCGCCAATGTAACATAACATGTCTTTATTTTACTTGCCATTTATATTCAACATCACTGAGCAAGGCAGCAGGTATCATGCAGATCACTATTTTTGAAACAGTTCTGACTAAGTCCAACTAAAATCCAACAAAATAAATAATAAACAAATAAAATATAAAACAACATGAAATTAGTTTATTGACAGCCTTATATATTAAGAATATATTACACCAAACACTTTAATATTTTTAGAAAGGATGTGAATTAAAACAACTACAGCAGGCAATAAATTGATAAATTCTGTTAAATTAAAATTTTAATTTACCGAATTATCCATTTGTTTTCTGACAGGGAACACATGGAACAAATCACCGCTCAACATTTTGATTGACAACCTACTAGTGACCGTATTTACTCCTTTCTTTTCAACCATTGGATATGATTTTAAAAACGGCTGTTGTATTTGTACTTCTGACGAAGCGCTGTTAAATATAGGTGAAAAACTACGGCGCAAAAAGAATAAATAAAATGCTTTCTTAAAAAGGCAAAAGAACGCATGCACATTTTCTTAATATGATAATATAAAACAAACAGACTGATAAAAATGCGGGACATTTTCTCAATATGCGACGTGGGGGACATGGGGGTGAAAATGCTGTGCGGTACAACCCAAAGCTTGACGGGTGGTCACCCTAGTCACACAACAGAAAGAATATGTTGAAGTACGAAGGTTACTTTGGAAATGTAATTGGTTACTGTTATAAGTTACCCATTATAAATGTGGTTTGGATTATTTTATTTGGATTACTTTATCAATGTAAATCAATTTCCTCTTAGTTTGATTAGTAACTAATTAAATTACACATTTTACCTCAGTAATACAACTTAATACAGTTACATTCATTTTGTAATTCAATAACATAATTTCATTACAGTTAACTCACTCCTCAACCCTGCATACATTTTGTTCTAATATATATATATATATATATATATATATATATATATATATATATATATATATATATATATATATATATATAAGATTCTTCTAAAGATTCTTCTAAAGATTTACTAAAGTAATTCTGGGAGTCATGTTCTATCATGTTCTGAGTCATTTTCTATCATGTTCCACAAAATTACAATTACAATAAATCAAACTTAATTATTTGTTCTGTGACTAGAGCTTTTAACATTCATTGCTGGGGGAAAATATTTCCTGTTAATGTAATCTGTACAAGTAGTTCAAACTAATATCATTTATAGAATATGTAATGCAATCATATCTGACATATACTGTAAAGCTTCATTGTTAAACACTTCACTTAAAATATCTATATGAATTTCTTAGAATTTGTTTTGAATTGCAATTCTGCTTCCTTTAATTCAAATTCGAATTGTAATTCTAGATTCTGTTTTTGACATCAATTCAAATTCAATTCAAATTCAAGAATTTAATTGGAATTTAGGAGTCATTCTCAATTAAATTCTGAATTGTGCACAAGCCTGATACTAATGTAGATGATATTGAATTTATATATGCATCTGTTGTTTGCTGGTGTTTTTGTCAGGCGAATGTCGTCGTTGATGTGGGAGGTACGCTACATCGAACACAATGCTCAAACCTTCAATGAACCAGGCGCGTTCATTGTCAGAACTGCCAAATTCGTATCTGACCTCATGCTACAATTTATTAAGTGAGTCGCAAATAAAACTGAACCGGCAGTATTGAATTGGGATGCATATTGTTTGCATATTGATTTTTTACATCTGTATCAGTATTTTAAATCATTTGTATCGTCTGATATTGGATATATTTAATTTCTTTATTTGTACATTTATATTGCTTTTGCCATCATCACATGCTCACTTTATTCTTAAAAACACTAATGATTTAACACTGTTAAATGTATTATTTAGGAAGTCTAAAAATGAATATGCATTATTCACTTACATTGTATTGCGATGCTGTAATGCTTAAATTCTATTGTAGCAATTAAATAGATTTTTTTTTTATTCAGACAAAATAGTATACATTTTAATATTATCTGTTTATTAGTTAAAAATAATTATCGGTTTATTAGAAACATTTTTTGTATCAGTACATCCCTAGCATTTAGGTTAATGTCATACATGCTTTTTGACTTCCTGTCTCTATGTCTGTGTTCTTCAGGGACCAAAGTTGTACCGATATTATTTCACTATATAACAGCATGAAGAAAACTGCTTTCTCAGATTCAAGTGATGTAAGTGTCATTGAAACACACTCATAACCACTCATATTGAACAAGATTTAATACATTATTTCAGTACCTTTAACAACTGTTCTTTTGCTGCTTTGCAAGCACTTGGTATTCAGGAAATGTAAATGTGTATATTTATGTCAGTGCGTAACATGCTTAGACACTTTTTCCCCAACTCAGGATGAAGATGAAGATGAAGATGAGGATGAAGAGCATGAGGCACCTTGTACATCTAGCCGCAATAAGAAGGTGGACATTTAAGTGATTGTTTACCTTTCTAACCATGCCAGAGAAAACAGGATTGATTATGTATGCAATCATTTTTTACGTCTGTCAGTCACATACATGCACATCATGGCTAATCGAGAATGTTGTTCTGTCTCAGAGGCAGCGGCAGCAGCCCATCCTGAGGAGTCTGCGCAGTAAACCAACATCAGACCCTCAGGCCTGGAAGGGGCGCTGCAGAGAGCTGCTGGAGCTCATCTTTCAATGTGAAGATTCAGAGCCTTTCAGACAACCTGTGGATCTGGAGGAGTATCCGGTAACACACAGGCACATGGAGAAAATACATACACACAGAACTGTACTTCATACCTATAGTATCGGTTGGGAATTATAAAGGATGCCATAGTCTCGGCCTCAGACCTCATGTTATTGTTATTTTTTACTTATAAAAATGTATTAATTTTAGACAAACCAAAATTCTCATGACATTTTCTGCTATTTTTTTGTTTTGTTTTGTTCTGCTATTTCTGCAGTACTGTAACACAATGTCACCTACACATACACAATGTATTTACACACACACACTAAAAAAATCTTTTTTTAATCAGTATTTTTGTCTCACTGTCCAGTAAAAACTTTTAAGTCCTTAAAGGGGTGGTATAATGCCCTTTTCACAAGATGTAAAATAAGTCTCTGATGTCCCCAGGGTGTGTATGTGAAGGTTTAGCTTAAAGTACCCCACAGATATGTTTATTATTATTATTATTACTTTTTGAGGGTTACACCGTTTTTGTGTCTGTCTGTGAGCTGCTGCTCCTACCACAGGGGGCAGAGCTTTAAGAGCTTGTGTCCTGAAAATGTAAAAAACTTTTAGCCTTTTATGTTCAAACCGGAGTCAGACAAAGATGGAGAGAATCAAGAAGTGACAACATGTAGACAATATTTGTGAATGGTTAGTTGATGAATTTATGTAGCTTATGTGTAGTTATCTTCTAGTCATTGATTAGCATATTCTGTCATGATAATCTATAAATCGCGTTCCCGGGGACGGGGTTTATGTAAATTTTAGGGTTAGTGATGTCACTAACTCGGTAGGAATGTCGTGTAGTCCCTACAAGCCGTTTGTTGTAGTCCTTAAAAAACAATTTCTTTAAAAGAAAATATCTCCCTTTGCTTTGAACTTTCGTAACTTTGCAGATGTTTATGTTTATGCACAAACAGCAACATTACAAAATAACTAAAGTTAGAAAAGTGAAATCATAATCAACCACCCCTTTAAAACAAATTAAATTAATAACAATATAATATTTGGTAAATTGTTTTTTCTGAATCATAAACCAAAAAAAAAACAACCAAAAATTGCAATGGGGTTGGAAAAAAAAACCTAAGATATATTCCCTTAAAAAGTGTTGTTATCTTACATAATTGTATATACATGACCGTTCAGAAGTTATAAATAAATTTGATAATCAGAAATAAAAATCAGAAATAAATTTGATCAAAAGTGACAGTAAAACATTTATAATGTTTTTAATATATAAAAAAATGCTGTTCATTAAATATTAAAAAATGTAAAAAAAATATGATTTATTGTTTTCAGTATTGATAATAATAGGAAATGTTTCTTGAGCACCAAATCAGCATTAATAGAATGATTTCTGAAGGATCATGTGACATTGAAGACTCGAGTAATGATGCTGAAAATTCAGCTTTACCATCACAGGAATAAATTACCTTTTAAAATATATTAAACAGTTATTTTAAATTATAATGATATTTCACACTGTATTTTTCAAATAAATGATCAATAAATGCAGCCTTGTTGAGCATAAGAGACTTCTTTAAAAACTGGCGAGCATAAATAAACATATATAGTTTATGTTTAGTAATGTTTAGGAATTTCTACTGGAGAACAAGACAGAAATACTGATTAAGAAAATGATTTTTTGCAGTGCACTGTCTGCTTATATGCCCTGTTCATCAAAAATACCTCTCTCAGGACTACTTGGACATTGTGGACACTCCTATGGACTTTGGGACTGTCTTGAAACGCCTGTTAGCAGGAGAGTATGACACTCCCATGGATCTTTGTAAAGATGTACGACTTATCTTCAGCAACTCCAAAGTCTACACACCCAGCAAAAAGTCCAGGGTATGAGATCATGTCCAGTTATTATCATTTCATATTGTAAACATAGTACCATTGTAATCTCATAGTAAACATTGTAATCTCAGAAGTAAAACCTGTACATCTAGTTAGTTTACTAGTTTATTTTTTGTTTGCTTGTGTGTTTTTGTGTATGCAGATCTACAGCATGAGTCTGCGATTGTCCGCTCTGTTTGAAGAACATATCAGTTCGATCCTGACCGATTTTAAAGCTGCTCAAAGTCTGCAGAGTGAGCGAATCACCCGTCAGCGGCTGCACACGGAACGCTTGACCAGACAGTCTGTGAAGAGGAGAAGGAGCTCTTCACCTTCAAGCTCCGCCTCTAGGTACAGACAGCATCTGATTGGTCTTTGAAGAATATTATGCTTTAGAATTTGTCACCGTTTCTAAACTTTGCATACACGTTTTTTCAGAAAAGTTAAACATTTGACTTAATTACGGCAAAACTTAAACAATAGAATATTTGCTTTTTTTTCTGATTTTCAGTCCAGAAAGGAAGCGGCGGGTCTCCTCTCGCTCTGCTCCTCGATCAGAGAATGCAGCTCCGCCCACTCCCGCTGGATCTTCCCGGGCTCCTTCTTTACGACAAACACATCCCCAAATCAACGGCAAGGCTGAGCCTCCTGTCGTCCCTGGTCGGACCCGCAGCTCGGCTCGCTTTGGAACCCAAATCACAGATGCACCCTCTGCACAGTCAGCTCCTCCCCCTCCCGCCGCCCACAGTAAGGTGGCAGAGCCCTCCTCCAGAGTCCTGCGCACCCAGAACTCTCACTCCATTGGTGTCTCCAGGGAAACCGAGCGCTCTGTGGTTCCCCACAGCAATGAGGGCGGGGCCAGAGAGTCTCGTAGGAAGCTTAGGACACCTGTTAAACTCACACCAGGTCAGTAGCCGATGATAAAAGCTTTTATTTGTTGTCAAAAGCTGATGTTATTACATGAGGGACGTTCGCACCACAGGAACCTTTTCATAGTTCCTAGAACTAATAACGGAAGTACACACTTTTTGGCGTGTTTGCACTGCAGGAATTGGGAATGAATTTAGTTCTAGGAGTGCCTTTTTGGGGACTAAATTAGCTCCTACTTCATAGTAGGGTCTAACCCAGCACAATCGGAACTACCAGTGACGTAAGCGTACGTTGATTGGTCAAACGCAAGCCATACGAAAAAGCACCTGCCATTTTTAAAAAGCTTTGTAAACGCACACAGTTTACTCCACAATATTTATACCAGGGCTATTCAATTAGCTTCATTAGAGGGCCGGATTATTAAATCGAAAAGTTGAGGTGGGCCGGTGGGTTTAGCTTATTTATTGAAACATAACAGTATCAATAAGTAAGCTAAAGTAAACATAAAAGTATTGTATTTACTTGGAAATGTGGTACCCAACAGTATGCAGATTTAACAGACCATAATAAATAACTTATTTACTGCTATGTACAAATATATGAATTATACAAGATCGTAGCTATTGGTAAGAATTATTAAATTAATAATTATTATAGGCTTAAATTAAAATATTCTGACAGTGAGACTTCGTAACCATATAAAACCATGCATGGCTACTCACTCACTCCCACTGTATAATAAATGCCTAAACAGGTAAAAAATATACACAAAATTAATTATTTATCCAGCCCCCTAATAAATCTAATTCAATATAAATGACTATAACATTGTATTCAATATAAATACTCCACATTTCTGCCCAAACTATGGTAAATTACTACAGTAGGCTACATTCATGGTAAATGTTTGTAAGGCTGGTGATTAGGGATTTATAGTCTTCTAACTTCGTTCATGGCACAATGTTTCTGCTATTTACCTCATCAGTCGTGTTAGGAATGTTGAGGCTGTTTAATCCGATTTAAAACTAGTTAAAATCATTGAGTGATTTGTGGTTTGTAACAGAGAATTGTGTCAGATTGAAACGCTTCTCACTGGATGTCGTAACGCTGTTTAATAATACTGTCCGGGACCGGGAGTAAACGCAACTCCTTTAAGCTTGCGTTCCGTTATCCACTGGCCGTGCTGGGTAGTTCGAAGTAAACTAGTGAAACAACTGAAAACAGGCTATTTGTTCTCTAATTGTTCGTACTGACCGAGAAACAGCTTCAGATGATTCAGTGACAGAACAGTCCGAACGAATCCGAATCGTTTCAGAGCGTTTTGCAAGCGCGTTTGGCCAATTCATGGAAAGGAAATAATCGAACCAATGATTAATTCACGAATGATTGATATCGCTGGTTCAGTCGACAGAAATATGGGACACACACATAATTGCTTAAACATTCGGACTGAAAACGTTTCTCAGGTCAGTCATGGTACACACACAGTGCGTATAGCTACAGCTGCAGGCGCCACTGTGGCCACGCGCATATCTAACCAAATTTAGCCGCACCGCCAGGAAAAGAGGAGGAGGGAGGTTGGGGTGCCCTCGGGCCGGATGAAGATGATTGGCGGGCCGGACCTGGCCCGCGGGCCGCCAATTGAATAGCCCGGATTTATACTGAAAACTAATGTTAAAGTCCCTGTAAAGTCAAAATTAAGTGTGTGTTCTGAGTTTGTCATATCACAGAAAAATGTGTTATTAGCCATCCAGCCAAATTTGAATGATAAAAAAAGCCGCCAAGTACATAAAACAAGCTAATAAAATCTTGAAAATGAGCAGTAGTCTCTGCTCTCAAACACTGTGGGCGTGTCCGCTGGCTGCGCTGAAACCACGCCCACTCGTGGTAAAGCTGAGAAAGCGATTCTTATCAATGATATGTAGCACCACAAGTTGTAATAGCAATAGCAACTTTATTTATATAGCACAGGTAAAACAACACAAGTTGACCAAAGTGCTTTACAATGTAACAGAACACAGAAAGAGAAAAAGATCTAATCTGAAAAATGAAGCATCACATAGGCAACACATAAAGTAAAATTATCGCCGATTAAAAGCTATTGAAAACAGATGTATTTTACGTTTGTATTTTAAAATCCTGCACAGTACCAGTGTCTCTAATATGTTTAGGCAAACTATTCCAAAGTTTAGGCGCTGCTACAGCAAAGGCGCAATTTCCTTTTTGATTAATGTGTCCTGGGTATTTTGAGTAGCTTCTGAGTCGCGGATCTCAAACTTCGTCCAGTCGGACTCAATTAAAGATCTGACAGAGGCCGGTGCGAGTCCATGCAGGGATTTGTACACCAATAACAGAAGTTTAAAATCAATCCTATAATAAACCAGAAGCCAGTGCAAGGAGATCAGGGTAGGAGTAATGTATTCACGTTTTTATATCCCCCTTAAAAGTCTAGCAGCTGAATTTTGAACTTTTTGTAAACAAGAAATAGATGACTGACTAATTCCCGTATATAACGCATTACCATAGACAAGTCTGTATGTTATCAAAGCGTGGATCGCGGTTTCAAGGCCTTTAAATGTCAAGCATGATTTCATCTTTGCTAGATTGCGTAAGTGAAAGAAACTTGACTTTACATTAGAGTTTATCTGTTTGTCCACTTTTAAAGAGCTGTCAATATTTACACCCAGATTTCGAGGTTTAAGTTGTAGATTAAGATTACGTTGTAGTAGGAGATTTCGTCTCTTAGCCCTCCTTTTTGCTCTTTCAATCGCAAAACTATGTCTACGTTCCACCTTCGTTATCACCAAACCCACGACACACAACAAAAACACAGTTCTGATCACGGAGTCCTCCGTTCTCCAGTTGTTGAATGCTGTGCTGTCGGCCAGCTTTTGTCACTTCAGAGTTCCTACTGATGATACGAATGCAACCAGAAAAATGGCCCTACTAGGGAAACATTTAGTTTACGGGGAACCACCCTGGTGGCTAGTTCCAGTAAATAAGTTCTTAAAACTACCTGATATACCTGAAATACCTTTTTTTAATTCTGCACTTATTTTTATTTTTTTTTTAAATTATGAATGAATGAATGCATTTAAACCTTTTTTTCTTTCATTTTCTGCAATGATTTGGGAAAACATTGGTTGTTTTTGCTGTGTATTTCATTTTTTCTGAAATTATTTTATGTTATTACACACAAACACACACACATATATATATATATATATATATATATATATATATATATAACATCTGTGGATTTATACATGGTAAAATGTGTTACACTGAACTGAGAATACTTTAGCTGATTTAAACTTTTTTTCTGAAATCATTTTTTAATATATACACACACATATTATATTTTTTTTATTTCCTGCACTGATGTCAAATCTATGGAATTTTGCAGATTTAAATTTGATAAAATGTGTTAAGATCACACCGCCACCGACGAGAGCGGCGTAATTCGCACATTAGAGACATAAGACTCCAAGACGTGCCGCCCTCGCCGTAGCTCGTAGCTCTTTAATTATAGCTAAAAGTATAATAAAATTAGTCAAAAGTTATTTAACAAATGAACATCACAGCCATGTGAAGTCATTGGAAATCTTTGGATCTTATGGGTCATGGGATTGATTCCCAGGGTGCATATATTAAATTAATATATGTAAATGTGTGATATGTACTTATATCCTTCTTCTCTCTTAGGTCCAGTGCATCACAACTCTCCGCCTAAGGACAGTTTGCATTTGAATGGTCATAGTCAAGTGACTGTGGGAGTGGTACGAAGAGGTCGGGGCAGACCCAGATCAGACGCACAAATACAGACGCCAGTAGTGGTACCGCCACCCCCATTGCCCCAGGCCTCTGGGAAAAAGAGAGGGAGGAAAAGCAAGAAAGACCTGGAGTCCCTTAGAAGAGACTCCGACCAAGAGGAGGAGCTTCTTCTGTCTACTGGTGATGAGGGCGGGGCTTCTTCTACAGCCCAGGACAGTAGTCATTCAGATTCAGGGGCAGTGACTCCAGAGAGTCCGAAACGACGAGGCAGACCACGAATCACCAGATCGACAGATACTCCACCTCCTTCAAGCCCCAAAACCCTCAGAAGGAGCAGTCGGCGTGGCACAGAAGAGACCACGCCCCCTACATCAGGCCCCACCCTGAGGGAGGAGCCTGACATTTATATGGGAGAGGATGGGGGCTCGAAAGGTCAGATGAGAACGCGTAACCAGGGCCGAAGGACAGCTTTCTATAACGAAGAAGACTCTGAGGAAGAGCAAAGACAGCTTTTGTTTGAGGATGCCTCCATTACTTTCGGCACATCAAGCAAGGGGAGAGTCCGCAAGCTCACCGAGAAGGCCAAAGCCAACCTTATTGGCTGGTAACAATGCCAACTTTGCATGTCCTATGAGACATAACCCCTTATCCTCACCCCACTGGGGAGGGGGAACCATTCCTGCTGCTATCAGACTGTCATGATTATCTGAATCTTTCATTCTCTAAATTGATTATTACGTTTTGAATCTTTGACTCTTTTGGTGACTTAAAGAGTCACATCCCCTTGACATCCCCCAACTTTAACATTTTCTTCCACAGAAAAATCACAAATGCAGTTAAATACTGATTTTCATATGCACTATATTTGAATGCCAGTGAAGAAAGGTACTTTCACAGTCTTATGAATCCAAATACCTGATTTCATCTCTCAAGAAAGCACTTATGTGAGGGTTGTTGTTGTGTGTGTGTGTGTGTGTGTGTGTGTGTGTGTGTGTGTGTGTGTGTGTGTGTGTGTGTGTGTGTGTGTGTGTGTGTGTGTGTGTGTGTGTGTGTGTGTGTGTGTGTGTGTGTGTGTGTGTGTGTGTGTGTGTGTGTGTGAGAAGAGTGAGAGTGTGATTTAACTTGAGCTTTTACTCTGTCTTGTTTCTTTAAACTGTTAATTTTATGCATTGTTTTTACACAGTTGTTGCTAAGGGCAACAAATCAAACACTTGTTCAAAAAAATCTATTTTTAACAGATCATTGTGTAAGTGGCTGTAAAGCTGTAGTGGAGTGCAGGGAAGGACCTCATAAATTTCCCGTGTTGTCTTTTTAACGTCTTTCTCTGCAAGTCAAGATCAGTGGCAGTGGTAATTCACGCATGTTTTTATATAATTAGCAATACCTTGTGCCTTTTCATACTTTCAATACATTATGGCTCCTTTGTACTCCCCAATTTGTGTGTGTGTGTGTGTGTGTGAGTGTTTGATGCTTTGGCGTATTGATTTATTCAGTACAAACGTGTGTTATTGATCTGTTGTTGGGATAGAGATTAGTGAGCAGCACATCTCCACATGACCACTGTGTGTGTGTGTGTGTGTGTGTGTCAGTGTCAGTGACATAGATAGTGACATCACTCCTTGCCTGTTTTATCGGCTCCCAGAATGCACTGTGATTCCTAACTAGAACCAAGACTTATAAATACAGTGACCACAAAAAGTGTTTAAGCACTTAAGCCACAGTTTTAAAAGGTCTGAATGTCATTGCATTAGAGAATGAAATATCAAATCAGGGGGCATCTGCAAACAAATGATGGTAGAGCTTTTCAGAACTAACTTCAGTTTTCTTAGCAATCTTTGAAACTATGGCTAACAATGTATTATGCAAATTTGTAATGATTAATTATATTAATGATGAATAATTCTGAATTAATTATGAATTTTTAAAACATTTAAAAAATAAATGCAAACATTTTCAGTTTAACTAATTTTAATATGATAGTGTCTTAAACAAGCAACACCTTCATTTGGAGGCTTTTCTCAACAAATAATATACAATACTGTTCTAAAGTCCATGTGTTTAAAAGAAGTCATTTATGCTCACCAAGGCTGCATTTACTCGAAGAATACAGTGCACAGTTATTTGTGACTACTTTGATTAATTCATTAGAAAATCATGTGATTAAATTAATTTGAATAAAATTACACTTCTTCTTTAATCCAAACGACAGCCCTAATTTGTGGAGATTTTTTAGTGGATATTCCCCTCAAGGTCACTCTAAAGGTGCTTTAGCAGATTATTTACCAATCATTTTAGCGCAGTCATTATTTACCAACATGTTAAACAACCAGAAAGTGTCCACATATTTTGCTTAAACATTTGCTTTCTTTAAAATAGATGACACTTAGTTTGACAATTTGATATTTAATGCAATGACATTAATCCATTTTTAGATGTTTCTCAAGTGTCCTAATACTTTTGTCGGCACACTTACAAACCACTATTGACAGAGTTATTAATATGTGTGTAGCGACGTCCATTGCCTCACCTTTTCAACACTCTACCTGTAGTTTAATCTATCCCGGAGAGCAGGCCTCTGTTTCTGTATTAGGTAAACTCATTGAATTACTGGGGAACTGCTCATTTCATTAGCATTTGTTTTTGCCTGATCACATTGAAACACTGTGTTTGATATTTCCCATTCTGATGCATCGACTCAGTTGATACCACAGGGCAGCGAATCACACAAGAGGCAGTGTGCATGTCATATTCTGTGTTTTTGAATGTGCCTTGACTTTTTGTGTGTATGAACGTACATGTCTGTGTGATGTACAACTGAACAATTAAGGTAGTGTATCCCACCTTAATGTCCGGACTCACATATGCAGCGTAGTGTCCTTTATAAGGGAGGCGTTCAGTCTGGTTGTTGCCATGTGATTTTGTAGGTTCTTGCATACTCTCAGCAGTTGTGGTCTGGGTCATCCATTACGACAGAGCTAATCCAGCCCATAGCTTTAAAACTGGTTTGATGAACCAAAGCCTTTGAATGTGTTTAGTTGTGGAAGTTTATGTATGAGAATGTTTGGTTAAGTGGCTGTTTTATATGCAGTTGACATATGTCTGAGTCCATTTCTGTATTTGTGTTAATGTACAAGCCCCATGTTTTATTGAGCTGGTGTTTATAATCTGTTGCTACATGAAAACTGTATTATATCTGACTCACGACCCCTCTATTACTACCACCATACTGCACAGGAAGTGACATCGGTGACTGGTTTTAGAGGGGAGATCAAAGATGGATGCATGTTAGTATATTCTCTGGTCTTTTAAATCTGAAGGTACAGTCATGTTTGTGGGGTCAGGGTCTTTTTTTCCCCTCTCCGGTCTTATATCCTCAGACTGAGAGGTCTTTCTATGTTAGTTTGTATACTTTTATATAAAGGAAAAAGTGTAAATAAAGACGTTAAATAGAATGTATGTGTAGGGTGTACTGCTGTCACATTAGTTCATACTGATATTTTAAGGAAATAAACATTTGTTTCCACAAACTCTCTTGCTCTTTCATTCTTTCACATGTTGTTTGGCTTTAATCTGGTCATGGGAAACCTGGAAGTACCAGGCAAAATTTATAATTGTGATTTCCAGGCCTGAGAAAGCCATAGATATTAATAAAATCTTTAAAAAACTAAAAAAACTAAATAAAAAAAACCGTGGAATTTCTGTTGTGAATTTAGAACTTGGCCCTACAATGTTTCTTCAGCTATATAGGCTGTATTGTGTGGAGTGAAATATAATATATTAATAGAACTGGTGCCTTACATTTATCTGATTGATATTATATAACCATTCCTAAATTATGAGAACTAAAAATAAACAAAATTTAAATCATTGAATGGTTGATGATAAACCATTTCATGGAGATCCGCGCCCTCTATCGTGAATTATTTGGAACTGCGCGTGAAATAAACCACTAATTTTTCACTGCTAGGAAAATGTATGAGGCCAATGATACAATGTATATTTAAAAGTATATTTTAAGATAAAACTGGTATAAATATGAAATATCATTTAAAAAAATTTATTTAAAAAAACAGGCTGTCTTAATTTTTTTTTTAAGAATGCATTGATATACATATGAATATTTCTGTTTTTTTATATTAAGTACATTAATATTAAATACATTTATATCAAATCTTAAGAAAAACTTAACTGCTAAATAAACTTAAAATAACACATTTCTCAGAACTATGACTACAAAATAAATTTGACCAAATTACCTAGGGCTATGCTACAAACCAGACTTGTGAATGTGAATGTCTACTACAAACGGTGTTTACAGTTTTGAAAAATGTGCGTTATGATTCAGGATATTTGGCTTACAAAAGCAAACATGCGCGCGAGGCGTTCTTTCCTGACGTGGCGGCGCGAGACTTGTACACACACCTCCTCTCGTGGGCAACCGCTATTGGACGCGCACTGTCTGATAGTACTAATGTTCAACTTTGAGGCGCAGGTGTCAAACCGAAACTGCCGGCATGTAAATTTAATATTCAGTTTTCAAGACAGTGCTTACACAACGCATAACAAGGAAAGAGTTTCGGCGAGCTCTTCCTCTTATCAAGTTAAAAATACAAATAGTATCTTATCTCTGACAATAGTGAGTTGAATTCAGTGCTTATTCACTGAAGTTCTTGCATAAGGTAAGGTACTTTTAACTGGTCAATGTTTTGAAGCCTATTGGAAAATAAATTTAGTGTACACATACAGGCCTATTTTATACTTTTAAAACTACAACAGTCACAAACTGTGCTCATGTAGTGATGTGAAATCTCTGTCATATTGTACAGCGATGCCTCAAATCACGTCAGGTGTGATCTTGCAGCTGACGCTGCTGCTGTCAGCTTTACCTGCGCAGTATCTCATCTCCAGGTGGACGAGCGGAAGCGCGGCACAACGACACATCGCCACGCAGAGGTAAACACGCATCACGCAAACACTAAGTGACAGTACGTTTGAGAAATATATGTGTGTGTGTTTAAATGAATAGCCTACTTTTATTCAGCAACGATGCAAAAAATCTGACCAAAAAGTAATAGTAAAGACTTTTACAAAAAACGTTATATTCTATAAGAACTAATAATAAGAAATGTTTCTTGAGAACCGAATCAGCATATTATAGGATGATTTCTGAAGGATCATGTGACACTGAATAGTAACTGAGTGATGATGCTGAAAATTCAGCTTTACCATCACAGAAATAAATTAGATTTTAAAATAGAAAACAGTTATTTTAAATTGCAATAATATTTCATTTGTACTGTTTTTAATAGGCTATTTTATGTCGAAAACATTTAAACATCTTACCAACCCCAAACTTTTAAACGTTAGAGTAGCCTACAATCATGTAGATTTTAACCTAAAATCTTAATTAAAATATATATATATATATATATATTATGGACATGGTCAACTGCCAGGTGACAGATACAGACACATGACAGGTGGTTACCAATTATTTTAAGTTTTTGACTATTTTTAAATCAACTTTTAGCTTCTTTTCCAGTTTACTTAAATGGTCATGCAGAGTGACAAATTAATTTTAACTACAAAAGAAGAGAAATTTGAAGAGAAATTCTTACAAATTAATATTTGTCTACAAAAGAAATTTCAAGCATTAAAGCTTAAGCTTTTAGATCTACTGTCACTCTTTGAAATATTCCTTTCCATATCCCATATTCAGCATCCTTGACACATGGGACTCTATGAGAGGATCTTACTTGAACTCGACTGCTTGGGTCGACTGGCTAAATACCTGGATTCCTAAACTACCGTAAATTTACGCAATTTCTTTCTTTTCTTTTTTTAAAGTCATTCTTAATCACTCAAATGCTGAGGTGGGATGTTGTGTCACTTTACAGGTCCTTCGGAGAAGAGGAGGAACAGTACCCAACTCTGGAAGAAGCGCTCGCAATCGATCTGTTGATGCATGATAATGAGCAAGGGTACTTTGGAGGTAGGCCTACATGTCATTTCTATGAATAATCTCACAGCAGTCATTTAATCTGGTATTTAAAGCTTGTTTGATAGAAAAATAGAAGTAACAGAACATGTGTTTATATGTCATCAGTCTCAAGGGAGGTGCGAAGCCCCAGGCCTGCATACGTGCTGCACCGTGTGGGTCAAGTTATCTTGGAGACACAGAATAAAATGGTTGGGGTGATAGTGGGCTGGGATGCAGGACTCCGAGCCCCGCCAGAGTGGATCAAGAGAAAGAAATTCTCAGACTCAGAGGTTTGTAAAACAACAATGTCATAACCTGAAACCACAGAAATATAACAGTAGTCCGTTAAAAATGTGTATTTGTGTGTAGCTGGAGAGAGCCAAGGACACTCCTCATTACAGAATTCTGTTCAGTGGTCCTGATTCCTCATCACTAATGATCGGATACATTCCCCAGAATAACTTGAAGCTCTTTCAAGGCTTTGAGGTGCAGAGAAATCCTTTACGTTTTTCCTCCCTATTTTTAACTCTTGTGTTCACCTTGTCTTCTAGGTTGTTTAGGTTATTGGACTTAATTGGTCTTAATCTTAATCAGTGTTTGTGTCTGTCTTTTGCCACAGCCGGACATTCCTACTCTAGAGCACTATTTTTCCCAATTCGATGGGGAAAAGTTTGTTATGGAGGAATGGTTGCAAGAAATCTACCCTCACGACTGAAGAGGTAAAAAACCAAGATGTTGTAAAAACACTTGGAATCACAGACATGATGCCTGCTACTCTTCACTGACAGTATTGATTCTTCTTTTAAAGCAATGAAAAAAAGGAGGCAAGTAAATTTGAGAGATAGTATATCTTGTTTACATACCCCATATGCATTTACACTGAGCAATTGTAGTTATTAAACTGAAGAGCTAAAAAAAACCTAAATGCAATTTTATTGTCGCTTTTATATTTTTTAAAATATAAAGGTCTTAAAAGATTTTGCAAGGGATATGTAAAGTTATGAGCAGAACTATTTTTGATGTCAGCGAAATGATAGACTATTAAATGTTTTTATAATATGCCATTGGATCAAAATGCATGCATGTTGATCTGAGTCAAATGGGTTCCAGGATATGAATGAATTTAGATGTCAATATGATATAGCTTATTTATTTAGATGAACAAAAAATAAGGATTTGTTGTGTAAAACAGTATTGAAAATGTAATAAACAGTGTTCAAAGTAAAGCCATAAATACAACCCTTATATATTATTAAAGTTTAATTTATTTAAAATATGCCTCCTCGAAATGTTGTCCTTTTATGTTGTCTGTCAGTCTATGTGTAGGCCTAATTCCCATAATACTTTGGGAGCCACCGAGTAGAGTGTGTTTAGACAGTGCTCCTCTAAAACACAATAATAATAATAATACATCGAGATATTTTCTAACTAAAGCAAATGATAAGGTAAAGGAGACGCAGGAAGATCCGGCGATCGTCACGTGCTCGGCAGGTGCAGGTATGTGGCGTCTTTTTTCTTCAAGTAAGATGTTTTTGGAGTGATGGATCAGAAATAGCAGTCTTAAGAGTAGTGTTGTTCTCAAACGCTTGTTAAAATGTTCATTAAAGGGACTATGTGTAGTTTTTTAGGTATTTTATTATCTAAAATCAATATTTTTATTCATAAATATGTCCTCAATGGTGTATAAATACCTCTGCCAATTATCTGACTTATCCTCGTAAACGAAGAATTTATTATCTTATGTGATGGGTAGGTCCACGGAGGCTTCCATGTCGTTCCGCCATCTTGAAAAACTATAATAGCAGAGAGGGTCAAAAAGTACTAGGCCAAGGCGTTTCCACAACGCATTTTCGTTCAGAGCCAGCGTCACGTAAATGACAGCTGCAGAAACGGAGGAGAAGAGCAGTGAGATGCGCTTGTCACTGCCCCGGCAAGTTTAAAAGGGTGCACGTTTGTTCGTTGTGTCAAGTTGCAGTTTGTTTGAAATAACAAAGCTGTTCACCCGAAGGAAAACTCGTCGAAGTGCTATTAGAAGACATCCTGTCATAGCTTTTTGGTACATAACAGCTACCGTAGATGCAACACGCATTTGAAAAAGCGAGGCGCTGGAGAGCACAATTAGTTTGAATGCAAAATACAATTTCACCGCTAGATGGGAGAAATTCCTACACAATGTCCCTTTAAGAGCAGGTGGTTGTCAATATCTCACTGTTTGTCGCCCAAGCAAAGGTTTGTGATTATGACGCCCTAAATCAATGTGGTTTAATACATATTTTTGCGTTTTTATGAAACGTCCAACAAGTATACAAGCTGTGCACAATTTAGGCTTAACGAATTCACCAACTGGGTTTATTATTCAGTCAATCTGATCTATTACCAGGGCAGATCACAGGTGGTAAACACTTTCCTTCATATTTCTTTCTGTGTTGAGTTTGCTTGTTCTCCCTGAGTCTGTGTTGGTTTTCACCTGGTGCTCTGGTTTTCCCCACAATCCAAAAACATGCAGCATAGGTGAATTGGAGACGCTAAATTGTCCGTAGGTGTGAATGTGTGTGAGTCCCGAGTCTACTTAGCCCGAAAAATCATTGCCAAGAAAATTCATGGTCAGCCTCATTGTATGAAAAGATATGGCCATAGAATCACCAAGAGAATATGAAGAGAGTTAACTTCAAGCATCACAGAAGAGTAGGCTACCATATTCTGATTAATGAAAGAAGTCTGACCGGTCTTGGTTATATAGTTATAATTACATAGTGTTTGGCACTATAATTAACAGAAGTCTTATAAACCTCTAATTTTTGTTTTTAGAAATATGAGAACAATTTTTAGAAACCAAACAAATATGACATCCGTTATGCGTGCAAGATGGGTACATGCATCATTATACGAGTATGTATTCCCTATTCAAACACAGGCTCATCTAACTCATTTATTAGACTCTCAGATGTCAACAGTGTTTTCTAACATGCAAATATGATTTTAGCAGTATGCTTGAGTCCTGCTCAATGAATTGTTTTGGACAAAGTCTTTAGCATTACCTTTTAAGTTGCACACAGTGCTATTCAATATACTCTGGATTGGATCATCATTAGGAAAATGTGGTATCTTTATTTTAGGCCCTTTTATGAATATTGGTGGTCCTCTATGGTACTCACTTCATAGAACTGTGTTAACAGGTTTAGTCAGCAGATACTTGTGAAAAAAAACATATGATTTTATTATTGCTAAAGAAAAACTTCAAAATGTCCTCCTGTTGCTATCCTTTGGTCGCAATTCAAAGGTCACAAACACACGTGAAGATACAGAGACTAATGTAAGCCCAGTCCTCTGATGTAGTGTTAGAGGAGAGCCAGTGACTTCATGCTGGCCGCTGGTCCACTCTCGTGATTCCTCCTCGCGTACAAGCAGCGGGCGTCCCAGAGCTTGTCCCAGAATGCCACATGCCTCGCTGGCTTTTAGTCGAGCGTTGTCCACTGCTTCCAAACATACTCGCCGTCTGCATACAAATCATTACAAACATACATATGAATTAATTTTAGATGGCAGATGGATGTTCAGGCTTACAGTGGAGCTTTACATGAAGACTGACATTGTTCACCTTAACAAATTGAGGCTTTCGGCACTGTGACTGTAGTAAGGGTCACTAACACACACGCTTTTGTCTAGTTTTTCAATCAAAACTGAGCGGGCATGCTGCATCTTCTCAAAGTCTGAAAACACAACAAGCACCTGCAGAGACAAAATAGATAAATAAAGAGCAAACATATAACATGACAAGATAGGCCACCTCTATCAATCTTACCTCGGCTTGCATGTGGAAGAGCTCCTCCTCTCTTTGTAATTGTTTGGCCACAGTGATGTTTTCTTCCTGTTTGAAAAGAAGATACTGGAATTGCTTGTTCTTTATTTTTTTATTTTTTTTAGAAATACGCAAATTTTAATCAATTAGTACCTTAACGTCATGCTGCCTCGCAGTCTGTATTACGTATTCCAGTCTTCGCGAAACACTGTTAGTAACGTCATTAACATTTTCTTTACTGTTTTTGACGCTGATGGAAACAGTCGCGCGGTCCGGAGGAAACGGTATCTCCGCACAGCCAGTCACCTGAACCACTCTTATGTTACTTTGAATGTGTAAAGGTGTTTGCTTGCGTCCCTGATAGAACACCGATTCGTTTTCGTCTCGGTAAACATCACCAGCTGTCGCTGAAACAGCAGCAAAGACACGAGACGGGCTGTGCGCCATATTTGTTGGTAAACCAACGTGGCGCTATGGCAACTTGTACAGTGCATTTCGGGAAATGTTGTTGTAGTCGCTTTTTATACGTCACAACAACAGCAATATCTGAAGAACTTTTGTGTTGGCGCAAATTTACTTCAATATGTATATTTCCAAATAGTTAGAATCGTTCGAATTGTTTTAAAAGGTGGCCCATTTTACTCTTATAGATTTTGAAATAATGTTATTTCTTGAGAACTGACCAGCAGAGGGCAGCACAGATCAACAAACTGGCTTGACTCGTTTGACAGTAGATTTCAGTAATTTTGTTACATAAAACATTTAGAAATTAGAAAAATGTCAAAGCGCTATATTATTTGAAATTTAAGTTTCAATTGATTTGAAGTATGTATGATTTAGATGTTTAAATAGTAAACGGTCAGAATGTGGTGATATCACCATATAGGAAAATGTATGCATAATAATAATGTCAAATTATTATAATAATTTGTTGTCGTTGGTGGTGTTTATTATTATTACCATTATTAAACTATAAAAAGTCAATATATTTTTATCTAGACTGACCTGGTTAGTGTTAGAAATATTTTAAACAATTTTTAGTAGTCATTTTAGTAATAAAAATATTTAAAGTATATTTAGTAGCAGTGACATCAGTGCATCTCTTAACAGGTATTCATTTCATCATCATTTTTATGATTCTTTTTCAGAAACAAGTATATCATAACCGTTCAGACTTTTTTTTTCTTTTCTTTTTTTTAAAATAAAAGTTATTTTAATGTGAGTTTAATACATGCATGTTTGTGTGTGTAAATATATTTTTAATAGTTTTTTTGATACTGAACATATGGACATTGTTGGCTGTTTTTTTTTAAAGATTTGAAATTACTTACAAATGTTGATTTTTAATAGCTACAATATTTATTTACTGATTTATTCACTGAAAAAAATTTGGAGTAGGATTTACTTGAAAAAAGCTAGGCAACTTTTTCCACTCAGAAAATGCTAGTAAATTTACAAAGATTTGCCAAGTAAAAACCTAAACATATTTATCAGTAGCTTTAATTAGAAATCTTTAAGTTAAAATTACTTAGACTAGGGAATTAAGTAAACTTTACTTAACCTAGTTAAGTGAAAGTAACAAAGAAAATAAGTAACTTGTTTTTTTTTCTTGAAAATTTTAACTTGGCTAGTAAAAGGTTGATTAATATCAATTTAGTTTAAATTTCCTTTGCATTACATTTCACTCAGACAATTTTATTGAATTATACCAGTTATTCATAATATGTGTTTTACTTAGAGTATTTAAGTAATAATATTTCATTATGTCAGATGTTAAGCATGATGTGAATGCAAAGACCTCAATACTTGGTAGACAATACACAATGACGGTAAAATTTGATGGATCGTTTTTGTGTTTGAATGTGTCATTTTGAGCAGAAAATTTACTCGAAATGTCACAAAATGGCAAGTTACTAATCCTGACAACAAAAGCAATGATAAAACAGTGTAAATACAGCTGGAAACCAGTGAAAAATGAACCTCATTAATTATGCAAGGTCCAGTGCATGATGGGAACCCCAGTATCAGAAAAGTTGAGTAATTTTTACTTAATTTTATTGAGTTGATATTTACGCTTTCATTTCCACTCGCTTGAATTAAGTACTGATATGGAATTTACTTAGTTTTTTTAAATTCTTGCCTGAACTAACTTTTTCTTGTAAAGTACATTGTTTTTTTTTTCAGTAGTATTTACCTTACAAAAAATTTTTTTTACAGTGTTTCTAAAGCAGACAGTTGACCAATGATATATTTTAATATGACATCGAGTGTGTGTGTGTGTGTGTGTGTGTATATATATATATATATATATATATATATATATATATATATATATATATATATATATATATATATATATAATTGTTATATTCAGCTTATTATTATACATATTAGAGAGAATTAAAGGCAGACTACTATTCATGAACGGCCACTGTGTTTGTTTGTATTAAACCATGAAGCCCTCTGTCTAATCCCACTCTGAAAATGCGCAGGACGTATTTGTTGATATTGTCTCGGGTTGCGCATAGTTCTATGTTGGCTTTTTGAAATTGTTTATCTGATGATGTGTCTTTGCCAAGATATATGCAATGGCTTCTTTTATTTGCTTAGCCATGTAGGCTTTGACTCTGGAACGCAGCCATTCTGTTGAAGGAAGGAATATTTAATGTTCAAGCTGCGATCGTGGGTTGCAGGCGTGGGGTTTGGAGACACTGAGCTCTTCAAACGGACTGATAAGCGATCCGATAAGTTGCGTACGGAAGCACAGCAGTCAAGCTGTGGAAATAAGGCCAATTCCCAGGAAATGAAAAATAACATAAACTCTTTATCTCTCTCTCTGTGGCCTACGTGGAGTTAAATGAAATGATCTCAGTGTCTGTCATTGTGAATATTTTCCATTTAACGAATTTAATATTTAAATTTGCTTTTATGGCATTGCATTCGTTTTGCTGTTATATTTGATACACTGGTTTCTATTTCCGTCCTTTATAATACAACTGAGCCACATCAGTTCACCAACAAATGGTTTCAGTCATTTAATTTTCATCAGAGATCACCTGCATAGTCCACCTGTCTGTGATGTCATGTGACACCTATGTCCACCTGACCTCTCTCTCATTGATTGGCAGTGGTGGGTCTCGCTTGCTGTGAACCCTGGGAAAATGCGTTTTGATGCTTGTCTTTCGTGTTCCTGGACATGATTAGAGACTTCAGCAGGGGAGAGGGGGTGCTGAGTCTGCCTGAGGGAATGAATGTATATATATTTGTGTGTCTTTTCCCATGTGTTAGCCCTGTGGCGCTCCAGTTTAACTCGGATATGTCAGTGAAATTGGGAGGCTTTAAAATCCTACTTGTTTGGACAGTTTCAAATTAAGCTGAAGAATTTTAACTGAATTTGCAAGATGCAGTTTCTGGTATTTACGTAGGTCTACATATGTTTTACTCAGATGTGCTAAGTTAGAGCTATAAAAATGTATCAAATGAGTTCTGCTCATAAACTATTTTTTTCTCTGTGGCCCGTAAATACATAATAGCTCAAATAAACAAACTTACACACTGTTCAGTGGAGCATGTTATTTGGTCAAACTTTATATACATCTCAATTTTCACTCAATTATTGCCCCATTTTTTGTTTACATTTTCAGAAATGTGAATGACAGTCTTCATATACATTATAACCTTGCAATATACATATTACCTCAAGATATCAAATTCAGATCAAAGTCCAAGGGTACATGTTGAAGTTATTAAAATATTGTTGGTTTATGCACCTCATTATCCATAACTTTTGCAAAACGGAAGTAAGCTATTGTTTCTTTGAATGTGCAAGACATCCAATTCATTAACCGCTATATAACTAGAAGAAAAACAAAGCGCAGTAAACCGTAAATATTTTTGTGCTACAAACCAGTGTGTTTGATGGTTATGATAATACATTCAAATAATATGATAACAAACACCAGTTTGCAATTTAAAGCATGCATAACGGATTGTTTATGTACAGCTAAAATAACTAGAAGCGAATGACAATGGAAGACTCGCACATTCAAGTTACAAATGGCTGCGCTGCTTTTCTGCTTCACCATTTCAAATAAATAATATTTAACATACAGCTTTTCACCCTTAAACAGGCTTGTTGACTTCTCATACATTATAACCCAGCTTGTGTGACCTAATCCACTTATTTTATGTTATTGTAGACATAAATATCGATTTTAAATAATGCACTTTTGCATATCAGTATGTGAACTGAAAGAAACAAGCATCTTTTCCAGTATCATGTCAATCATGTCAAACTGTCAATCATGATAAATACAATTGTTTTCCCAGTTCTGCCTCATTAGAACTGGTTTGTGAAGGCCTCACCTTTGGTTCTGACCCACAGGGCTTCTCTATCGAGGGCCACTGCTGAGCCACATCTGGGCGGATCGCTGATGCGAAATTATGTGCCGTTGGGACTTTTGACTATTGAGTATTCAAGTGGTTTAAGATCTTTGAAATCTCTTTTAGTAAGCTCTCAGCTTTCTGTCCCTCGTACATTTAGTCCTCCCTTGTGCTTTCTCCGCCTCTGTCGCCCTCGTTTTCTCAGTCTTTCTTTCAATCTCTTTCTGTTATGCAGAAATGTGTATTTTAAAGGCTGCTTGGATTTCAGAGCTCTATTAAAAGTTCAAGGCTGCAGTTTACTGCTGTAACAAGAGCTACTTCTGATCCAAACACTCGGCTAATGAGAGAGAGCCAGCTGCACCCCCCACCTCCCTCCCTGTGGCCTGTGGCACCCATATATGAATGTGTTTTGATGCAGTATTGTGTGGATAAAGGAACCGTTTTATAGATCGTAATCATTTTTTTCTTTCACTTGATGATCCGTCAGTCTTTAAATAGTTATTTCACCACGTCCCCCATCTGACTCGGTCTCCTCTGTTCTGCTGATAGACCGAAGTTGTAAATCCTTTTGATAATTGAAAATCTGTGCAGGACTCCCTCTTTCTTTTTGATACATTTCAACCATAGAAAGAGTCCTGTGTGTGTTGGGGTAGGAGATTCATTAATAGTTTAAAAGTATATTATTTCAGTACCCATCTATAACAAGAGTGAATTATTGTTCTTCTGGACTCCAGAACGGCACAAACAAATAAATGTTATTTTACTTGTGATTATTTGGCAGCGGTCTTGGAGGATGATAAGATGAGAACCGTGTGATCTGGCTGGCCACGAATCTATTGGGAAAAATTGAGCGTGACCCGCTGAGTGAGGAATGGAATTATAGAGACCGTTTTGAGATTCTCTGGCCCCCGTAACCTTATAAGACTGGTTCACCACACTAAGCTTTTTTTTGTTGCGATTATTAAATATACAAATAAAAATGTTAGAGAGGAAAATACACATGTGAGGCCAAATGGGCTAAGAGGAATGGTCTTCTGGACTTCTCTTTAGGACTGGGCCATTTTGTAATGCCATAATTTCTTTGACCAACTAAGGAGAGTTTGGTGCATTTGTTCTTTCACTCTCTAGCAAAAGATCCATTAAGAGTTGTATTTATTTATTATCCACACTTTATTCTGATTAATTGAATCCTTGATTCTGGATTGGTTGTTTGCTGGATTCTCACTGTACAAATATTTTTGTATAATCAATGACCCTGAAAACTAATTTCTGGCATTGTGCTATATTTTCATGTCTCTTGTATCACTCCATGGTCTCTTTTTTGTCACATAATGAAATAATTTCTCAAATTAAAGCAATATTTAATGTTCATGTAACCAAGTAGTAAGGAGGAGCAGTCATTATGATGAAATAACACTTGTGGGGTGTTAAAGTGTCCTAATCACCTTGTTCTTGGGTTTATTTTTTGATAATTCTTTTTGTCGGGATTGTCTCAGTCATATTTTAAAAATCTTTTTGTCGTAAAAAAAAAAGATTGTAATTTTCGTTTGTTTTCAGCATTATTTGGCAGGTTTAATTTTTTCACTTTTTGTTATTTTTATATTTATTATTATCATATTTTAATATTTTATTTTTATATGTTTTTCTAACTTGTTTGTAAATTCAAATAAACAAGAATTAATCGGGTTTTTTTGCCCATTATTTTGTTTGTTTTCTGTATTATTTGGCAGGTTTAATTTATTTATTTTTTACATTTATTTTTATTGTTAATATCATATATATTTTTTATTTACATATATATAATATATATATAATAATAATTTCATTATTTTATAAATATATATTTTTTTAATTGTGTGACTTACCATTTAAAGTAGACCTTCTATATGTATGATAACGAGTTTTAAGTGGCATTTAAAAAACAAAACAAAAAAAACAAAGTAACCCTTGCCGTTTTTCCAAACTCTATAAACATACATGTTAAATTATCATTACAAAACCTTCCAAAGTGATGCTTTTTTAAACTGCATATCCTGTCCTCGTCTCCAGCCAAAAACGCCCAGTTCTTCTCATCTCGCTCTCATTTAAACGCTTTGGGTTTAGCCTGACTGACTGAGCAATTGGCTCTACAGGGCAGCACATGCCTATTCTAAAACCCAGACCTCCGTGAGCTGCAGGAAACTGCCACAGCAGAGTCGAGCCAACACAGCACTGCTCTGGGACACCGTGAGGCTTTAGCCCAGACATCCCAAGCCAAGATGGCGCCCCTGCAGTAGAACTGAGCCTCTACTGGGGTCTCATTTAAACAGGCCTGGTATTTTGTAATGGATCGGGGTGAAACTTAGAGGATGAGTCGTGATATTTCTGCCCTCAGATTGAGGAGAGAGGAATGGGAGTGTGTGTGTTTGGGTATAGTTGTAGCAGTCTAGGAGGGAGATTAATGTGTGGAGTTATTGGTGTAATGATGGAGTCAGCTCTCTGGGCTTCAGCTTGGAACAGATGAAATTAATGAAGTACCTATTCACATCCAGGACACACAGGAGACCGAGTAGACAGGAAAATGGCCTGGTGTGTGTGCTTGAACTTTGTTGACTGGTGAGTTTGCAGTGAATGAGTGGCGTATTTTTGACTGGTGTTGGCGGAGATGTTTGAGTTGGTTTTTGGATAAAAGTGTACCTAGGAAATGCTGCTAAAATGGGGTTTCTGAATATCAATGAGAGAGCTAGTGGGAACATTTTAGTGTTTAATGATGGGACTCGCAGAGAATTTAATGATTTAGGTTCATTTTAATACTTCCAGATCCTTAATTCTTCTGTTTAATGGTTCTTTTAGTACTCTTAAAGTTGGCATGTAATGGAAATTCACCCTATATATTTTCTAAATGCATGTTATTAGTCAAAAATTCATCCTCGCATTTTTTTTTTACCTCGTAAAAAACCTTTGACCTTAATCAAATTGTCATTGTCATAACTCGATCTTCTGATGAAATGACAGACTTGCCTCTGGTGTACTACTTCAATCATTTACTCCGCTTAAACCCCGCCCCTTCATTACATTTGACTGCAATCTCACATTTAGATTTGCCTCCATTCATCAACAACTAATTGATAGAACCAAGTTCCACCCTATATTTATTCTTTTTCAATATGTACGTCACAATACGTAAGACAAAATCTTTTCACTACTTCAATTTCATTGAGGTTGCATTTCGGAAATTTTATTTAAGTTGCAATTTTATTAAGAAATGAAGAAATAATTTCTAAAATAAAATTTAAAACAATGTTTAATGAAGTAACAGTCTTTTTTGGTGAGCCAAAAAAGTGCCCTCCATTAATTGGCGTATTAAACATCAATATTAACCAAACAAAACTAAACACTGTCATATAAACAACCAGTCAATAACATCGCTGATTAGTTATGCATGTTTGATTCAGGAGTCTGACTTTTACGCTTTATGCTTTTGATTCGCTGAAAAGAACCGCCTCATAAAAACATTTGTTCACTAATCAGGACTACACTGACCATGCTTTCTGTTTTATGCTGTAGTTTGAGTATTGACGTTGTGGTGCCGCCCTATAAATAGTGCTGGAAACTCTGATTATTTTAGTGTTGTATTCCATCTGCAGAGCTGAAAAATGCATGTATGAGAACCATTAATGGAACTGAATATCATTCAAAATGGAACTGGTTCTGAATAAGTGAGGTGTGTGTGTGTGTGTGTGTGTGTGTGTGTGTGTGTGTGTGTGTGTGTGTGTGTGTGTTTGTTTTTGTGATTTGTGAGGACACAAATGTGTATAATGACATGGGTATTACACTGGTATTACAACTTGAACGTTATTTATGAGGACATTTCATGAGTCCTCATATTTCAAATGGCTTTAAAATATACAATAAAATATACAGTTTGTCCACTATAAAAACCATTACGCCTATGGAATGTCCTCACAAATCACAAAAACAAATGTGTGTGTGTGTGTGTGTGTGTGTGTGTGTGTGTGTGTGTGTGTGTGTGTGTGTGTGTGTGTGGAAAGAATATTCTCCTGTGAGTAGACCAATCAGGTGTTGACAGAAATGCATTCTCCCCCAATACACACCTAGTAGTCTACCGATCAAAATGAGTTCTCCTCCCTCTGGTCTTTGAACCCTTAAGTGTCAGCTGACCCCAACTGAAGTCGCCCCTTAAAAGAATGATTGGCAGTTAGATGCTGGGGCTGAATTAAAAGCAGTTGGGTCCAGGACAAGAAAAACACTGAATGCAATAGACTATTGAAAATGCTAATGTGATAAAAAAAAAAAGGTTATATCATCAGAGGGTTATTGTAAGTTTTAAAACAGTTTTAGAAGTGTGTAAATACAAGTATACATAGGCTACTTGCTATTAAGACATCCATTTTGAACCCAGAAAAAAAATATTTGAACCTGTTGTTTCCCAAAGGAACAGCATCTATACCAATTAAATTTTTATTTGATGCCAATCTCTCAGGTCCTCAAATGTCCTTAAAAATCAGCATGGTGGTATTCACCAAACCACACCGAGTGCAAGTGCGCGGAGCACGGGCAGCCTCGCTAAGCAGGCGTTTTAAACGGTTGAGGTGCAAATATACTGCCCATGCGCCAAGCAGGTGTCAATTTTTCCTTGGCTGACTGGCGGACTAGCAGATCAATAAAGTTAATTTAAAACATTCACACTCTGCCATCTGAAATCAACCATTTAATGACTCTCTGTTCCAGTAAAACTGCAAAAGGGCGCTTCGGATTTACAGCAACAATAAGAGTCTGAAAGGGGGAGGGGGGGGGGGGGGGTAAGGTCACCAAATGCAGTCGGAAAATGCAAGCATAAAAATACAAAAGAGAGGAAACTATGGCTCTTTGTTTTGTTTTCACCACAGACCGAGTGGTTTAAGACCTCATTATTGACAGGAAAGGAACAAAGTTGGTACAAACGCGAGTCTTTGGATCTGTGTTTTAAGAAAAAATAGACCAAATGGAGGAATAAACCATGTTATAATACTTTTTAAATGTTATAGGTGTAATTTCTGTTCCACTTGCATCATCAACCTGAATGTACACTCTTCTGCCATTGGTCAAATTAACAGGTAGTCCCATCTCCAAACTCACACCATTGGTTGAGTCAGTGATGATGTGTCAGTCTGGTTGATTTCATGTTTTATTTGTGCCAAAGAGAGCCTCAGTGTTTGCAATTTTTGGGGAAATCAGTCTATAGATGGTTAGAGTCTGTTAAGCTTGGACAGAATATTTTTTCACATTTAATCTGTAAAGGAATGTTCTAGCTTCAAAATGAGTTAAACTCAATCAACAGCATTTCTGGCACAATGTTGATTACAACAAAAACATACATTCATTCATTCATTCATTGATTCATTCATTCATAAAAAAAAAATCAAGGTTACGGTGAGCCACTTGAAGTAAATGGGGCCAATTTTAAAGGATTTAAAAGCAGAAATGTAATGCTTATAATTTTATAAAAGCATTTACATTGATTATTCTGTTAAAATTGATCATTATTTGAGCTGTAAAGATGTTGAAATACTTTTTTACAGAAAATTTAGGCATATTGGTGACGTTACAGTGAGAAGGTTAGTACTTGATTTTTTTTCACACTAAATCCATGTTTTTTGCTGTATATAGGTTACATCTTGTGGCTATACTATTATGAGTATATTAATATTTACAGATTGGTGGTGTTCATTTCCATTGTAAGTGTCACACTGTAATTAAAATGTGTGTGTTTTTTTAAAACAATGGAAGAACTGTTGGAAATAATTTTTTTGTGGTATAGGCCACAAATTATGGCAGTTGATCTTAATTTATACTGAACCCAGGATATATTTTTCAAACATTGTTGCAACACTTAATGAAGCATATGCCTCTGGTCAATTCAGACTAAAGCTTGAAACTGTGCACCTTACTGATCCCACTGCATTGACAAACTCCATGTGTTCCCTCTTTGCAAAGTGAGTGCAGAAACCCTGTGTGCTTTGTCTTAACATTTTCACTATGTGCAAATACACCTGCGGCTGGCACATTAAAGACCCCACATCTTTACAATGCTCTAATTGGACCTTTCGTTCGTAAAACACAGTGAAAATGAATTACTTACCTACACGCTCATGCCTTTGGCGTTGCTCTGGCCCTCGGTTGTTTCTAATTACTTATGCGTTACTTTGAAATGATTCGTCTCTCTTCATATTCTAGACTCCTCTGGTTATCCAGTGAACCTTCCTACATGAGTATCTGTGGCCGGAACAGATACGGTTTGCCGTGATCGCCCCCTGGAGAGGACCCTGCCTCCTGCAAACTCTCTTCCTAATACTGAAGACCACACGACATGCACCATAAACACTCGTTACACCATCCGTCATACACAAAAAACACACACGCTCTCTCGCACATATTCCCTACAGGACCTCAGGGAGACACGCATTCATCATCATCCGCAACAAGCCGGAGATAAGCCTCTGCTAATACACACTAGCCGATGACTAGCCGATGTTTATGAAGCGAAACGACAGAACTTCCCGTTTTCACCTTGACAATTAAATTAGCCGAACGAGGAATAGGAGGAGGAGGAGGGGGTGAAAGATGGATGATATCATCTGCCTCCCTCTCTCTCTCTTTTTACAGTGATGTCTTACTTTGGCTTTACATTAAGAGAAAATTCATTTAACAGCTGTGCCTGCTTTAGCGAGAACTTGGTGGAGAGGACTTTTCAGAGATAGCATTACCAGTTCTCTTTATTTTATGTGTCAGTAGAAGAAAAGCAGCATATCTTAACAAGCAAGGATGGAATCGATTAGACCTCGGGTCCGTCTCCTGCTTGCTCTCTCGCTCTCTCTCTGTTTCTTCGTGTTTCCCCCCTTTCCCACAACAATAATGTCAATTTTCACTTTCCTCTTCTGTTCTTTTAATGCAATATTCCTCATGACTCCTTGCTGACAGCACACATCCCCCTCAGACGGACGTGTGTTTTTGTTTGTCAAAGGTTTATTTGAAGAGACTTTGTGGGGCTCTCAAGTCAGTTTGAAAGTATATGTGTATTGTGGGGAGCTGTTATCTCACTAATTTGGTTTAATTTGATAAACGTTTGGCAGATTTGTCCGAGCTTAGTTGGACCAGCTGTGCCTGCCCTGTATATTTTGGTTGAATCGCAGGAAATGCACACCAGGTTTTTACTTGCATGAGACTACCGACGTCTACAATGTGTAGGCCTACACTACAAAAAATAATTTCTTAATCATTTTCAAGTAGAAATTTACTTCAAAGCTAAATTGTGTATGATATGACTTGTTTTAAGAATGTATTTTGCATTACCCTTTGCCAAATAGTTTGTTTTAAGGATGAATAAGCTCCACGCATCACTTTTAACCACTACTGTTATAAATTTATGAGGAAGGATATTTTATATATATATATATATTAGAGTATACTTGGAGTACTAATATAGAAAGTCACTGGCTATGTAATCCAGATATACTCGTAACAAATTTACTGTCATTATTCTCTTTGATTTAATTCTGAGGTCTGAAGCACATGTCCAGACATTATATTTTGATCTAAATGAATGTAAGACAGTTTAAGAATGAAAATAAAATTGAATCTGTAGCACAGTCAGAGACAGGGAGTGGAGTAAGAAAAAAAAGAGAAACCGGGAGGAACGAGAGCGACTCGAGCATCTGTTTTTCGTTACGGTCCACCTCACTCAAGTTTTCAACATTGAGCTTCAAATCATCTGTTTCCTTTAGCTTCTCTCAGTGAGACTGGTCAACTGAAAGAAATGAGGACATATAGTCTCCAACTGTATTTAATAAATGATGGAGAACGGTAGAGTGAAAAATTGAAGACATTTTTTTGTTGTTGACTAATTTATAACAGGTTTCGTTTATAAACACCAAGTCAAACTAAGTTATTTGTTTTTTTTCTTTTTCATACAGAAATTCCCATCTCTATTGGGATTCTGTAAACTGATAAATACGTATGTGTGTGTGTGTGTGTGTGTGGTCTGAGATAGTGATTGGTTCTGTCATTCTGTGTAGGAAGTTGACTCGCCCCCTGTTTCCTCTTGTCCTGTCATTCTCGGCCACACAACACCTCTTCAGAATGAACACTACTTTAAAAAACACACATCAATGAGCTTTTACACACACATATCTGGTGAGAATCAGCACACAGCAGAAATAATATTTTTTATGGATAACTGAAAGACAGTTGGTGATAATTTGATGCAGGATCGGATAGGAAAATATAAATAAGGAGAGCAGAGATAATTGCACCACGTTTTGGATTTTGCTCTTTTATTCAGAAAATGTTCAGCGTGCAGCTCTGTTAAATTTCCTCAAACATCTATCTATGAATTAAATTCAGATACAGTAAAACTAGAATTAATCGAAGGCCGATGTTTCGTAACAACATGCTATATAATTGTAATGGTGATCTATAATGGAAATAATTCAATTTGTATAAAATTTAATTTCGTATTAAATAATGTTACTTTGTACACAGCACATATTCAAACAATACTTATTTTGATATCAATTACTTTAATAGTAAGACTAGAATATGAAGTTGTTTATCAGGCACAGAAACAACATGCACGCCAATGTACATTTTGAAAGATTGATTTGATTTGAATAATACTTTACAAAACGTATGAAACTGAAATAGTATGTTATTCTGGGATTTTTGAAGATTGAATCATATCTTGTATGTCCACTGAGTTTGTTAAATAAAGTTTTGACATTTATTGAGCATTACAGTTATCCTTCTCTCCCCATCTTCAGCAAAATATGCTTCAAATACTTCAAAGAAACCATGCTGAACAAAGTTCAGACATCTGATTTAACAAGCATCCAGCATCTGAGGAGGAAGGTCTCATTACAAGCAAATTCTTACACTACTACTGGAGCTGCCATTTGTTTCTTTGTGCCCTTTAGGTCCTCCTGGATGACCTATGACCTCAGCTATCCACACCATTTGGTGCTGGTGTACTGGGGGTCTCAATGCATGGACACACACAGACTCTTAAAAAATATTTTACAGAAGAATCCATATAAATAGGCTATTTATTGTCATAAAGAATTATCAAAATGATAATCACAAATGTAATTCCCCAGAAGTTGTTTTTCATAGTTCAGCAGTCATGATGGAATTATCAGTTATGTTTTATCGAAATTTCAACATTGTCTAAGATGTTTCTCTAATAATCCCTTTGGAGAAATAAAAATAGAGACAAATGCTGACGTCCAGTAGCGCTGCAGCCAGGATTTGAGGAATAAAAATCTAACCGATTTTTCTCATTAAAAATTTATTTTTATAATAATAATTAATAACAATAATAATAAAAATGGCTAAATAAAAGTATTTAACAAAATAATAATGATATTGTAATTCACTGTAAAATAAAAAAATGAGTATTAAAGAAAAATATTATATTTTAAATTTAACTATAAAATTGCCTATTATTTGCGGCTGTCTTGATTTGTTTCCAAATGTCAAACCATCACTTTCACTCTGAAACACGTAGCATATTTAGTTAAATTTGATCATTGTGTTTTATTCCGATAAATCATAAAGCCTCAAAGTACAGTAAGATTATAGAGCTATAAAAACGAATGTGGAGGTTATTTGTTTTTGGAAAAATTGAATGAGAAATATTCATAGAGGGTTCATAGAGATCTTTTTAGACTTTAGGAAACCTGAGCACAATTTTCTTAGCTCTCTCACTGTAAACCCGAATAAGTTGGCAAAACTCAAAAAATTAGGTAATCAGTTACATCAATTTTTTTAAGTTAAGAAATTTAAAGTTTAAGTAAGCAGAACTTGTACTCATACATTTACCTTAAAATTATTGTGTAATCTCAACTCAAATATTTTTATTAACAGAAACTTGGCTAGCTTTAACTAACTAATTCAACAAATGCTACCTTACTAATTGGTTACATAATGCTTTGATAGCATTAGCATAGCATTGCTCTTGCTGAATGAGTACAGCAATATAAAACATTTAAAATGAATCTGTTCTCAATCTAAGCTCATGCTCCACTAGTCACCATGAGGGTAGCCCTACAAAAAAACAACATAACAGAAACTCTTTTAAACCTGCATAACAAAACATTAAACACTACTAAATCTCCCACTTAACATTGACCTTGCACACAAAAACATTATATAATACTTAATTATAGTATTTACTCTCCCTTTTGAATGTAATGACAAAGCATGCTGGGAAATAGAAATCCCAGGCCAGTTTCAGTTAAATTTAAGTTAGTCTTAATTAAAAGAAATAAGTTCATAAAACTCAAAACAATTAAACAATTCAGATTACTTAAAATGTGTCAGTTTTGTGAAAAAACCTTCTAAATACTCATAAAAGTGAATTTGAACTAATTTGTTTAATTTGAGTTGGCTCTACTTAAATCTGTTAATTATTTTGAGTGTTAGGGTTTACAGGAGAATCCATTATGATATATTAAAGCGATTTCATTTTCATTTCCAGCAGAGTTGGTCAAATGTGCCGATATCTGAAATTGTGTGCTCACATGTGGATTTGTGCTCCCATGATGAGGGTCTGAGTTTGTGTGGTTATGTTTTGGCGAGTACGGTGGCAGGTGTGTAAGAGTGAATGGTGATCTGAAGAGAAAGACGAATATACAGACACACACATAAAGGGAAGCTTTGATATATTATACCAGGGAAATCAGAGGGAGGTAAAGTCAAGCTCAGTGTTCACGAACACACACACATACTCACTCTCCGGCTCTGATCTGATTCTGTTGGATGTTTTTAGAGCTTACACTCACTTCCTTGTAAACATACCCATGGCTCCCATGGTGATAGCAGGCTTTGACGCGCCGCCAGAAGAGGGCCTCGCTGTCTTCACGGAGACGGGGAACAGCAGGGCACATGCACACACAAGTGCACACTCGCACACTCTTTCAACTTTACATATGGCCTCAGTGTGTGCATGTGATTGCCATGGATACAGAACGGGTCCCGTTATATGTCTCTACCGCTGCTACAGATATAAAATCAAATCCCATTAAAACACCTGGAGAGGGAGAGCGAGCGAGCGAGCGATGGAGGCTGGGAGAAATTTAAGGCATACTGATGATTAAGCATATGGCTGGTGCAGGGTTTGCCACGGTCCACTGAACACACAAAATCCTCACATACTCACACTATACCCAACGAGTTTATGGGAGAGAGACTTACTGACAGCTTCACTATACAGAGTGTGGGAACGGCAGACCAAATGGAGGAAAGTACACAGAGGAGGGAGGCTACGGGGAAATAAAAGCTGAAAAGGAGCAAGTCGGTTTAAAGCTAGCTAACATTAATGTCATTCCAAACTTGTACTGTATGGCTTACTTTCTTTTGTGGAAGGCGAATAGAGATGCTCTTGTCCATGCAACAAAGATTGACAGTGACCAGAGTTTGTAAAGCTCTCAAACAGTAGAGCGTTGGCGCTTACAATGCTAGGGTCATGGGTTCGATTCCCAGAGAAAGCAAGAACTGATAAGAATGTAAATGTGTACCTTGAAATGCAATGTAAGTCGCTTTGGATAAAAGCGCCTGCCAAATGCATAAATGTAATGGAAATGGAAAAGACAATGTGGATATGTTTGGTCTTGGCGAAATAGATGCTGCTACTGCAGAGTAAATAAGGAGCTGGCTTAAGAGAGGCATTCGTTCTGGAATCAGACTTAATTGGTTAATTGTTTTTGATTCATTAATGTGAAGAGACTCATAAGAGTAATTTATTTTGGAATCGAACTATATATTGGTTGTGCTGTAGGCTATGTTTTTATTCGCTAAAACAATTCAGCTTATTAGAGTATTTTTTTCTGAATTGTCCTAGTTGTACAGTATGTTTTTGATTCACTAAAATTGTCATTTGTTTTGCGGAATCAGACTTTTACTGGTCTGTTTGACACTGTAGATTCAGTAGCGGTGTTGCAGCGCCACTGAATAAGTATTGCAGGAAACACTGTCAGAGTATTTTAGTCTGTGTTGCGTCCACATTGGCGGATGAATGCACATGAGAGAATCATTAACACAACCGAATATCATTCGATTAAATTTATTTTTTTTAATGGTAGTGATCCTGAGTAAGAACTGATAGTGATGTAAAGTATTTGAGTTACTGTAATTAGTTACTGTACTTAAGTATCTTTTTGGCTACTTTGTAGTTTTACAGTGTTAAAGATATTAGCAACTTTTACTTTCTGCTTGACTACTTTTTTTAAATAAGTATATGTATTCTTTACTCCAATACATTTGTGATGATGAGTAATGCCAGCGATGGTCTTATTGTTGGGAGATACGAGGGTCCGTGGCTCTACCATCGGAGAAAGCGTAACGGCTCACTTGGATCACGTGTGCCTTGATAACCTTGACAACCTGATAAGGTGATAATGATCACATTGCAGCCTTGCCCAATGCCGTCATTAAATTTTGTTCAGAGTTGTGCGACAGTCAATCACAGTTTTGCAGAAACCATAGAAATAAATGAGAAGTGCCGTAAACTTAATCAAACCTGTCACGCAATTGTCCGTGATTTCTCTTATAAAACAGAATTATTTTCGGTGTAAACTCTAAAAATAGATCAATCCAAAATGTATGTTTAAGAGCAAGCACGTTGAAGATTATCCATTGGGCTGTTGATTCATTAAATGATAAACTATTTCCTCACAAAAGCAGTTATTTTCAGCGTAGTGAAGACTTTCCTGCTTTGACATCCATTAAAAAAAACGTCCTCTTGTCTCCTTCCCTGTGTATCGCAGCGTTAGCATGCGTTACGCTTTTTCCGGCTAAGGTTGCAGGCTTGTCTTCAAGTGGATTTGGTAATGCAATATTGCAATGGCACCTAACTTTTTCTGCAGCAGTTTATTTCTGCTACAAAAGAAGTGATATCGCCATCTAAAGGGCATTTAAATGTACTATTACTTGTGCGTTTTGCCCTTACTCATCTAAACTGGGCAACAAGTCTACAGTACTTTACACGAATATAAGTGCATTAGCAGATAGTTACTGAATCGCATACTGTGTTTCATATGAAATGAGGACCTGAGGCTGAAACCAGCACATCCAGTGCAAGTAGACTTTCACTATTTAATTTTGCTTAATTTTTTGTTAAATTGAAGAGACCTTTTTGAAGGATTTTGGTTTATTCCCTATTTGAGCACTTGACCTTAAGTGACTTGAGTGTTTGTAGACATTTAAGAGGCTGTTGTGTCGAACTTGAGTTGTTACAATTTTGAAGTTTTCAGTTTTTATAGGTATTTCGATTTTAGAAAATAAATGTGATTGGTCTCCTAACATATTAGCAGTTTCTTGTTTTTCACTAGCATATCTTTTAGGTGTTGAGGAGTTTTAATCGGTGATTTGTAACTTCTAATGGAGTCCTTTTCACTGTAATATATCTGTCCTTAAGTATGGCTTTCAGGTACTCTTTACACTTCTGAGAACTGAACATGTCTCCCAACCCTACTTTTGTGTTAAAATGCTGTAATTCTAAATGTTATCATAAATAAAAACTCACTCTATTTTTGCAAACTGCAATAATGTAATTTAGTTCCATCTAAAGTGCGTGTCTGTCTTATACAAATGTGTAAATTCTTTTAAACCCTGGTTTGGTTTAATCTTTTATTTTAGCGTTAAATCCAATGAGTTTCAGATTATCAAATATATAAATTACATTTCACGCAGTCTCCGGTTTTCCGCAGGTCCAGATGACCGAGGTGTTGATGGGTCATATTTGGCTCAGACAGACCTTGCGTTCTCCGTCTCTCCAACACTCATTTTGTCCTCCTTTCTTTCCTTCCACCCGGCACATACCCCTCCAGCGGCAGTTGCGGCTGTTAGACATATGGAGAAAATTGAGGGAAGTTAAAAATAAAAGGAAAAATGTGAAATAAAACGTGTGAGTGGAACCCTCTCCTCAGGGCAGGGTAGATCTCTGCTGGCTCTCAGATCACACAAAACCTCTTTAACAACGGCAAAAGAATTGGTTTAAAGTGCAGAAGAGAAAAATCAGATACTTGGACAAGTTTGTCGTCATACCAATTGAATGATAAAATGCATACACTTCTTTTAAAACTTGTTCCAGTGCTGTTATTGTTAACTAAACTAAAACAATTTCAGTAATTGAAAGGTACACCATGTAATTCTTTTGATGCAAAATTGGAATTTAGTGTGGAACTCTCGATCACGTGGATTCCTTTCGAATGATTTGGCCTGTGAAATTCGGCCGAGCAACATTATATTTGACAACACCTAAATGATGAAAACTTGCATAAGACATTTCTCAAAGCTAGTAAATTGAGTGAAAGCAATCAAATTGATTTACTGTTAACACATTTAAACGGCTACAGCTGTCATCTCATCAATTCATTCACCACCACTGAAAATATCACTCACTAGTTGACCTTGCCAACTAGTTTGTTTGGTTAGATCACTAGACCATCCAGACACATTAGCATTTGGCATCTTTAATGGTGAGATTACATTTCTACATGGTATAGATAAGAGAAATGAGAAGCTAACAGCAGTTCTCACATCTACAGGTGGGTGATGCGAGTGTGAGGGGTTAGGCCATGTTCGCTCTCTCTCGGTTTTACACACCCTCTCAAACACACACACAGGCAATCTGCGGTTTCTCAGCAGGATGCAGAGATTATTTTATCACTGCAGGATTCCGGGACATTCCTGCTGGACTTCCGAGCGTTGGTGGGATAAAAGCATAAGCGAATCCCGCAGCTCTGACTTGGATTTCACTCCCTGGGCAAAACTTCTGTTTGGCCAACAGGCTGCGGGGCCCAGGCCGGTGGTAAGCGGCAGGTTTTAAAGGCCTGAGTGTATTTATAGTAATTTCCCAACATCGCTGCTCAACTCCAGCACAAATACATTTCAAATTCACACTCCCAGAACACTGAAAACACACACACACACACACACACAAATCCCAACATTTTTACATACAATCAGCACAGGGCGAAAAATGGCGCAGTGTGTATTTGAGATTGTGTGTTCCGTGGAGACAGGAAGAGAATGAGACTGAAATGGTGAGAAATTCTGCAAACCTCGATGGGCTCCTACAATAACAATATTAGAGTTTTGGGCTCTCTGATCATTTTTCATTTGCACATCAGCCCTTTTTAACCGGGTAAAGCGAGTCAGCTTCAAAGGCATGGTGCAGATGAATAGAAGCATAGAGAGAGACCGCTGACCCAGCAGTGTCAAACAGAACAACACTATACTTCACCTCTGACTCAATGCTATTCACTATATTTCTGCCGTATGCTGCTCTGACCCTGATACAGGACAGTCCAAAATTTATTATATTATATTATATTATGTTCAGTGTTGGGAGTAACGCGTTACAAAAGTAATGGATTACAGTAACATATTACTTTTTGCTGTAACACAGTAGTGTAAGGCTTTACTAATACATTTTCAGTAATATTTTACTCGGTAGGCCTACATGTTCAGTAATGCTTGCGTTACAACACAATTTAAGCCCCAAATTTAATTGTTAAAAAAAAAAACTCTGCAAGACTGCGAGACATTAACGAATGAAAAATGCAAGTAAGTTATTACCTGTTCGTGGTCAGTCAATAGCCGTGTGTGGTGTCCAAGTTTGTAAATAAAGACTAAATGACAGTTTCTGATATATTTGAATAGCGATTTATTTAATTCATCTCCCTCTTGGTGTACCTTTGTATTGTGTGACATAGTCCAGCGAAGGCGTGTTTAGGGCAGGTTTTACAGGAGGGCCGCGAGGCATGATTTCGGCCTCTGTGCTCGCGCTGGACTGAGGAAAAGCGGCTAATGGGTGAAGATGGCAGAAGAAGACTGTGCATTCGTGAGATGGACGTATGCGCATTACTTTGAGTTTGGCCTAAGGGTCTCTATTTGTTCTGTGTTTTTTGTAAGCAGTTAGGCTATGTTTAGCCTATATGTTAATTTCTATGGACTATAATGACTGAGGGTTGGTCCTCCAATTGCAGTTTATACTTACAGAGAAAGCATAAACTATGTTGATCATGCGCACTTTGTTCATGACAGTTTTCTGTTGTGAACCTCTTGAATTCAAAGAGAATAAAATAATGGCAACAATAAGAATACAACAAATGTGGATCTTGTCATGGCATTAGAGATACAGTTCTGCTGTGTCTAATATGAATAGACCCAAGCTATTCCCAGATAATCACTTTACCTCTACCATACTTTTAACAGACTTATCGTTTGTGATTCTGTCCGTCATCCTTTCTTGCATTGTCTTGAGCCTTCACTTTGCCAATCATATGCTATATTGTTAGTAGCCTTGATAGCCCACAGTCATTATGCTACATCATATCGCCTTCTACTGAATGTAAAATGCTCTGTAGTACATTTAGTCATTTTAGAATGTTAAGTTCTACTTCTGTAGATATTTTGGTGAAAGTAACTCAAAAGTTAACTCAGGAGTAATGTAACGCATTACAATTCCGAGACAGTAATATTTTAAGGTAAAGAATAACTTTTAAATAACAGTGTGGCGAGCAGGACGAGGGCGAGGGACGTGAGAGAACGGCGCGAGGCCGGTGGC